>NW_016908266.1:63147-89170 GCF_001483705.2 Eufriesea mexicana | reverse complement strand
TGAAATTATTATTAAATTTAATTATTGTTATTATTACTACCGTTACTAAATTTTTGTTATTATTATTATTAGTATCACTATTTTTAAATTATCGTTAGTATTACTATTATTATTAAATGGTCCGACGAAATTATTACTAAATTTAATTATTATTATTATTACTACTATTACTAAATTTTTGTTATTATTATTATTAAATTTTCCGGTGAAATTATTATTTATTAATACGTTATCGTATATTATTATTGTTACTGTTATTAAATTATTATAGTTATTAACCCTTTGCACTCGAGAGGCGACTCTCGGTCGCCATTTAATGAAATTCTAAAAATCGACGTTAATTAAGATATTAAATTTAAAATTACCAGACGATGCGTGGAACGTCGATTTAAAATAATTCTGCGTCTTAATTTGCATACGATTTCTTATTTATTGTTTCAAAAATATCCTCGACTGTATGGCAGAAAGTTTTCGAATAACTATTTTTCTGGAACGAAAAAATCGCCGAGTGCAAAGGGTGAAATTGCTCGATGTCGTTAATTATCGAATACAGATCGATTAATCGCGAGTTAGGGTTACGAAATGCTCGTGGTGTATTTTATATTAAGACGAGAAATACGTTTCGGGGTTAACGATTTGATGATTCTATGGGGGTTTCTCTTTCGTTTTATCACGTTCGATTGGGTTAAGTATGGCCGAGAATTTCTTTGGGTGAGAATGGTTAAGAGGCGAGATGAGCTGTTAGGAAGAAATTCTGTTCTTTGCTGAAAGAAAGTGGTTATTAAAGTTTCCGTTATGGTTGCATGTTGGTCTTTTCAAGAATTCCGTTTAATTTCGCTCTTTCGTTCTCTTCCTTGGAATTATCGGTCAGATCGGCGAGTGAAATTAGAGGTTTGCTTCGTTTTAGAATATTCTTCTCGTTTATACCTCAGGAATTTCATTGGCGTAATGAAATTCGTGAATTAATTCAATCGTGTTAAGATAATGGTAATACGGTAACGTAATTAGCGAGCAAAGTGACCGTGAATATTTATAATGCTTCGTCACTTTCTTTAATTCCTTGAATAATAAGCTTCAGGCATTTTTATCTGCTTCTTTTTAAGTATATCATGCTATCAAATATGTAGAGGAAGATAGGAAAACAGAAATTTCCAATTAGAAAAATAATCATTCTTAAAAAATAAAATTGCATTTTTGCATTAGCAATTCTTAAAATTTTTACTGTTGAAAATTTGTTTAAAAAAAAACAAATTTTTACTCTTCAAATTCTTAAGAAATGAAATTTTATTTTGGCGATGCATATTTCATAAATTTTTGCCTTTCAAATTCCTAAAAAAAAATAAGATTCCATTTGCACGATAGTAATTTCCTAAATTTCTGCGCTACAGATTTCTAAAAAATAAAATTCTGGCAGCAATTTCCAAAATTTTTGCACTCGGAATAGCTAACAAATAAAATTCCATTTTCGATACAGTATTTTTCCAAATTTTCGTGCTCCAAATTTCTAAAACAGAAGATTCTCTTTGCACAATAGTTATTTCCCAAATTTTTGCGCCGCAGATTCCTAAACAATAAAATTTCATTTTCACGATAGCAATTTCCCAAATTTTTGCACTCGGAATGGCTAATAAATAAAATTCCTTCCTCACGACAGTATCCCAAAATTTTTGAGCTTCAAATTCCCAAAAAACAAGACTCCATATTTGCTACAGTATTTTCATAAATTGTTGCGCTTCAAATTCCTGAAAACCAAAATTCCATCTTCGCAACAAAAATTTCCAAAATTGTTGCGCTCTAAATAAAATACCCAAAAATAAACTACCATCTCCACCATAATGATTTTCAAAATTTCCACGCTCCGAATTGTTAAAGGAAAAAGGAAGAAGAAGAAAAAAAGAAATTCCAACAATTGATTTCTCCAGCAGTTTTAATTTAATTGAAATTATTAGAATTAGAATTGGAATTCAAATTATAGCATATAATATTATATAATTCCAAGCAAAGAAACAAAAATTTTTCCATCGAAATCCCCCACTTTCGAGAAAATCGCTCGATATTCCCTAAATCTCGAATATCCCAAAAATATCTCAGAGAAACGAGTAACGAGAATTTCGCATTCCACGATAAACCTCGATTAAAATCATCGAACGGCGAGAAAGCGAAAGAAGCGAGGACGGAGGGACGTTGATTGACGCGAGAAGAGCCCTTGATCTCGGGGAAAAACAACGACGGTGAGTTACACGCTCGAAGCACGCGAGTACGAGGCGGCTAGGGAGGCGGAGGAATCGCATTGTCGAGAAAAAGAAGAAGTTGCAGGTGTCGGACACGCATTTCCGATAAATCCAATGAGCAAGGGGGAATTCTGTTGCCAGCGTGGAGGGAGAAGCCGGATAATTAGCCAATAAATTCGTGCGAGAGCTTATTTTATTATTACCATAATGCACGGGATACGCCAAAGGTTACGACTGGCTCGAACTATCTCGCGAATACACACCGCTGATATACACGCGTGATTATCTTCTCGACTGATTCATCGCGTCGATTCGAAGATCGCGTCGTAACTCATCGTTTCGCTGAGATTAAGAATAGCACCAGAGTCGTTCGACAACCATCTCCATTTTCCCGTCTCCCTGCTGTGTATGTAGGACAGATGGTATTTCAGCGAAATTGATTTCCATTGCATCGTTCCCAGCAGATTTTTCATCAGGAGATTGGGATTCTGAAGAGTCTATGGATTGGTCGAAGCTAGAAATTGGCAATTGGTGTCTTGGAGAATGAGTAGGGAAGCTTTATTAATTGCATGATTCAGAGTAAAGAGTATAACAGAGGCTATTTTCGTGGATATTAGTCATGACAGGATCTCTGGTTTTGGGAATGGTTCCTTAGAGAGTTCTTGGTCTTTTTGATAGTGTTTAGGAGATTAGTGTGGCAGTGCCTTGGAGAGGATTCATTAAGTGTATGACTGGTAGCAAAGATAGTCAGGAAACTTAAATTTGTGGGTATTAATCTTGGTAGGGTTGATTGATGCGGAGAAAAGTCTCTTAGATGGGTTTTGGACTCTTTGAAAATGAATATTTTCGATAATGAGTGTACAAATTCTGTGTTAATGTGTTTTAAAAGCTTCGTCGAGTCATTCATTGATAGCAAACATCCTTACAGAACTTAAATTTGTAGGTATTAATCTTGGTAGGGTTGATTGATCCAGAGAAGAGTTTCTTAGATAGGCTTTGGGCTCTTTGAAAATGAATATTTTCGATAATGAGTATACAAATTCTGTGTTAAAGTACTACAAATGCTTCATCAAGTCAATGATTGATAGTAAAAATTCTTGCAGAACCTAAATTTGTAGACATTAATCTTGGTAGGATTATTGATCCAGAGAAGAGTCTCTTAAATAGGCTTTAGGCTCTTTGAAAATGAATATTTTCGATAATGAGTATACAAATTCTATGTTAAAGTATTACAAATGCTTCATCGAGTCAATGATTGATAGTAAACATTTTTACAGAACCTAAATTTGTAGATATTAATCTTGGTAGGATTATTGATCCAGAGAAGAGTCTCTTAGATAGGCTTTGGACTCTTTGAAAATTAATATTTTCGATAATGAGTATACAAATTCTGTGTTAAAGTATTACAAATGCTTCATCGAGTCAATGATTGATAGTAAACATCCTTACAGAACTTAAATTTATAGATATTAATCTTGGTAGGGTTATTAATCCAGAGAAGAGTCTCTTGCATAGTTTTTGGGTTCCTTGAAAATGAATATTTTGGATAATTAGTATACAAATTCTGTGTTAATGTGTTGTAAAAGCTTCACCAATTTATTGATTGATAGCAAACATCCTCAGAGAACCTAAATTAATAGATATTAATCGTGACAGGGTTATTGATCTAGAGAAAAGTCTCTTGCATAGACTTTGGTCTCCTCAGTATTGTCTTGTTCATGACTATTTTGGATAATGAATATACAAATTCTGTATCAGTGTATTACAAAAGCTTCACCGAGTGAATAAATGCCACAATCATCCTCGGCTAACCTAAATTTATAAATGCTAATCATGGTAGGATTATTGATCTAGAAAAGAGACTCTTAAGGAGTCCTTGCTATTCTTGATACTGTTCAGGAGATCAGTGTATCAGTGTCTCAGAGAAGCTTTGCCAAGTGAAAGACTCATAGCAAAAATCCTCATAGAACCCAAATTTATAAATATTAATTATGATAAGGTTACTAACCCAGAGAAGAATCTCTTAGATAGCCTTTAATCTCCTTAGTATTAAGTATTTTGTATAACGAGTATACAGATCGTGTATCAGTGTCTCAGAGAAGCTTCGCTAAGTGAATGACTAGTAGAAACCACCATTACAAATGTATTAAACAACGCATATACCTTTTACACGCGCAAACTAATTAGCCCCTGGGTACACAGTTGTCGCCATTACTTAGTTCCCGGTCTCTGACACCAACCGGAACCCAATCGCCATCCAACCAACTCCTCTGTGCACAGTCTCACCCAGCCTCGTAGCCGAAATCTGCTCTCCTCATCCCTAAAACCTCGGAACCTCTCCCGAAGCCGCAACTTGATTTCTCAGCGGCCGCATCTTCGATCTTGAGCCGCCTAATTTTCGGCTTCTGGTAGCCGGCCAGGCAATCACCGTCCATTGAAACGAGCCACGAACGGACGCTAGCGCGGTAGCAATCTCGGTTCATTTGCCTGGTCTCGAAATAAATCTCCGTTTAATCTCGGCGCTCGAGGGAGGCGGAAAGGCGGTCGCGCGTATCGGCTCGGTACACTTTGAATAAATTCAGTCGCGCAATTATCCGTGCCTCTGATTTATCGCGTTTGCCCGCTCGCGGAGCCCTTAATGCCCCGGCCACTTTGGCCACGTTTCGCGAAGCTAACGCCCCCTATGCAGCCGCGGTCCTGGCGGAAGTGCACGAAGGAACGCACAAGTCCAGGGGTATCTGTTGATGTCTTTGCCAGGTTTCGTGCATTAAGCTGCATGATCGTCCTGCCAAATTGACGCAAAAAGCGCGCGATTATTTCCACGACGCCAGCGCCACGGGCCTTCCGAGAAAGTGCTTAATCATCCTCGCAAGTCTTCGGGGATCCATCGCGACGTAGAGGGAGTTGCTGCTTGGTTGCTCGGGATTGGGGTTGGCTTTCTCGGAAGCGTTTCAGCAGAGGTCGCTGTAGATCTATGAGGGAGCGAGGAGAATGGGCGGAGAAGAGGAACGTGTGGTTAGTTTTGGGCCCGGGCTAGGTTAATTGATTGTTTGAGGGACCCCTTTGGGTGTCGGGGATACGTGTTTGATGATCGAGGGTAATTTGTTCTCTCACGATGGGGGTACGCGAGTTGTTAATTGATAGGTAGAGGATAGTAGAGGTTAGGTAGAATTTTTCTAGTCTCCGAACGTGTGTGTGGGTGTTCGTGGTGTACTTTTTACGACTGCTTTGCGAGTGTGTGTGTACGAGATGGTAGGTGTATGTAATACTGCCTTTGGGTTTAATTAGCGTTGTGCGTAGATAATTGGCGAGTTTATTAAATGCCTCCTGACCCTTGTAATGGATCATGTAGCCTGTGATAATAATGTCATTCTTATTATATGATTATCTGATTTTCCATGGTCAGGTTAGGTTAGGAAAATATAAAACTCTTCAAAAAATTAGGTAGGTGCATTTTATAAATTCATCTAGGTAAGCAATATTTATTTAGGAAAGATAAGTTATTACTGTAACAATTATAGTGTTATTATAATATTAAAATACACGGATAATACTAATTACTAATATAACACTAAGTAATATTAATTATTATGTTATTGAGTGTTAATATACAATAGTGTTAGTATTAATGGTATTAATAAACTTGACTCATCTGCAAAATTTCAAGCTTAAAACTCGCCCAAAATGGTGGACGATCGTGAAATAAAATGGCGTCTAGAGTTCTTACATTTACTAAAAAACCTAACCTAAATTAATTATTCTGTACTACTTACCAAATATTCTCCTAATTTATTAGCATTGATATAATGTTAATAGCATTATTAACAGACTCAACAACTTCAAAGATGGCGGACGATCGTAAGACAAAATGGTGTTTACCCATACCTGCTACATTTCTCTGAAACTCGACATAAATTTTCTCCAGAAGTTTACAATTTCCAAATCTTCTTCTGATCCATCTTCAGATAAAGCAAAATCGTATTTTTCCCATTAAAATAGAAATCATTGCGAGGAAAAATTCAAATAGTGGCACAGTTATGGAGTTCTGGGCTCAGTGAGTGTCTCATTTGCGTCCGCCATTGCAGGCAAGCGAGGAATTTCGTTTTTCAATTATCGCGGTGTAATTGTGCAACGCCTAATTGCAATTGTGCACCGATCTTACTAGCGTGCTATTCGCGGAACGCGCGTAATTATCTTCCCATAGGAGCTTATGCATGTCTCGAGCGGATAGATGGAAGCATCACGTGTTCCATTACAGGGAGGAATTCGTGCGCGGGATGAACGAAAAATCGCATGACTTCCGATGTTGTTTCGATCCATCGAATTAATACGGAGTACCCGAGTGGGATTCGAATTAACGGGTCTCAGACGAGGTGTTCTGTCACGAGGGCTTTCGATGAGTATGTTATAATATGACTTAATTAATATAATTTAGGACGAATGTTGGTACGAATTATCGATGCAAATGGTGAACTGTCCGAGCTGATGTTTAGATTAGATTATGCGAGAAAGACGAATGAGTTCTTAGAATATACGTGAAATTTTTGGAATGCATCGTATGAATGCAGTATGTAGTGAGTGCGTGTGTGTGTGAGTAAATAAAAGGAGAATGAATTACGAAGCGGGGCCAGTCATGGAATCAAGAAGTCATAGAGTCGATCAGTCATTAAATCAAGCAGTCACATAGTCAGTTACTCGTAGAATTAAGCAGTCATAGAATCAAGCAGTCATAGAGTCGGTCATTCATAGAATTAAGCAGCCATAGAATCAAGCAATCATAAAATTAGGCTCTATAATTTATTTATTTACACTTTTATTTACCTATTTATTTATTTATTTTCACTCCATCATCTGGGTTTAACTTCATCTATTTATGAATTTTTTAAATTTATTAATTTATTTGTTCATTTACTTATTTACTTGGTTATATACTTACACATTTATTTCTCTATTTATTTATTTACTTGTATACTTATTTATTAACTTATTCTAGTTGCTACCTGAACTACAGAGACGCCTGGAAACACGAACTATAGCAGCAAGCAGACTAAAAAGTGAGTACTCCCCTCTTACTTATTTATTTATTTATCTTTTTATTTATTTGATTACTGCTTTGTTTATTTATTTATTTACCTCCTGGAGTCTTCCAGATTTAGTGTAATTTTATTTCTCATTTTGAACATGTAGAAAAATGAATACAAATTCCCCGAAATTCCAATTTCACTGAATGTAGTATTAGTCTGAGGCCTCTTTTAACACGATTTTGATGGAATATAAGATGAATTCATCATCTTCTAAAGGGGTTGACTCTACTATATTATTGAATTAATACTAAAAAATATTTTTCCACATTTTTTCAAAACAATTTTGGGCAAGATTTACGAGTTCAGACGAAAATTTAGTATGTCATTAAAATTTTATTAATATACTTATTTGTATCCAAATTTTATTCGTATATTTACTGAAATAATTAATAGCTTAGGATGTTTTCTATAGGGAATAAATTTTCTTATTACTGTAATTACTACTTCCTCCATTCATCCTTATTTTATCATTATTCTTGCAACTCTAATTGTCATTTTATTTTATTTCAATTATTACAATAGCTTCCTCTGAATTTTGGTAACTTAAAAATTTCCCATTCTTCAAAATTTACCCCTCATGCAGGTAATCATTTTTAACTTCAAATAATTCAATAACCCTCTATCAGGATTTTCTTTTCCATTCGTAACAAAATTCGTCGAAGAATTTTTAGATCCATTTCGAATTTTTTAGTTGGAAAAAGTTAGTCGTCCGATTTGTATACCTTTTGCACAGTGTCTAAATTTAGCTCGACTTAAGCGGGTTAAATGTTCGATGCCGAAGCTATTTCTCGAAATTAGGGCAGACTTGCCCGCCTAATGAGAACAAGGCTACGAAACGACCGAAAGATTCGCCATGTGGTGGATCAGGGGGCCATCGAATCGTTTAGGCTCGGAATCCGATCCAAAAAGTTCAAGGATAGCGATAGCTCTAATTTCGACGTGGCTATGTTACAGACAATCGCTCTGTTTCACTATGACTCGATGTTAATTTATTGTGGATCTCCTCATGAATCACTATTCACTGTGTTCATCTTACCTTCGAGATATGGAAAGATACATATATGTGAGGAAAAAGGAAATCTTGAAAATATAAACGATGGAAATTGATATTAGAATTAGGGATTTGAGATGAAGTATGTGTTAGAATATATTTATTAAATCGTATTTAATTTAATACGTAAAATTTAAATGAGTCAAGAGCTTACAAAAGTACCACCTATATTTATGTAATACTGTATCATTATTAATAACATAACACGGATAAACAATATAGAAAAATACGCCAAAACCAAAGGATAAAAGCTTAAAAATGAAAGAAATAGAAAAATAGGAAAATAGAAAATAAAAATTCCAAAAGCTTCTGTAAATGTTCACCAAAAAACAAAAAAAAGAATCGAAACTCCAAGTTCAATATAACACAGATAAAAAAACGTAAAAAACTAAACCATAATCAATAAATAGAAGCTTCAAAAAATAAATAAAAAACAAAAAATTTAAAAACTGCCATAAATTTTCGTGAAAATAATTTCTTGAAGTTCCAGGTTCAATATGACACAGCTAAAAACATAGGAAACTTAACCATCTTCAATAAATAACAACTTTTAAAAAAGATAAGGAAATGGAAAATTAGAAATTCGAAAATCCCTGTAAATTTTTCCAAAAAGAAATTTCTCGGAGATCTAGGTCCATAGATCTTTTGAATATTCCACGGTAGCTATCTGCAACGGAAGTTTCTCATCCATATGATCCAGCAGGCGTTCCCCGATCGTATTATCACGGATCTGTCCAAGAAGAGACAAGAGCCGTGCCCGATTTCAAAACGACTCGCTGGTATCGCGGAGGTGGCGCCCCACGGACGTTCCTAGAACTCCGCGGATTCGTCGTTTACCGCAGGCGTCCCTCTATCGGCGTACCAGGAAGTTAGGTCGCGATAACGCGGCGCCACGAGTCGTCTCGCGACGAAACGCGAGAGAAGAAACTTTCCATGCTCGTCGATTGTTGTCGCGAATGAAATTTATAAGCTGCCAACGAACCGGTTCTCCACGTGGATTCGTGTTGCTTCGACCATTCGTTTTCTGATTAAATTAGGTCTAATTTCTGTTCCACGATTTAAAACGATATTTTAGAGGTTATTTATCGACCGTGTGGATAATTCTACTATTGGATTATTCCATGGTTTCATCGATTTGAGGGTAGGACGATTGACGAGATACATGGATTCTTGGATTATATATACTTTTTGTAGAAAATTTTTAACGCTGGAATTTTCTAACTCGTCAAAATGGTGGATTACAAATTTTCTAATTTTTTATTCGATGGAAACATACAAATATTATTCACGAAATTAATATTATCATGATAAAACGGTTATATATACATTTTATACCATATTTTTAACGCGGGAATTTTCAAACTCCTCAAAATGGTGGATTACAAATTTTTTAATTTTTTATTCGTTGGAAAGGTACAAATATTATTGGCGAAGTTAGTATTATCGTGATAGGATATATTTGTATATACTTTTTATAGAAAATTTTTAACGTTGGAATTTTCAAACTCGTCAAAATGGTGGATTACAAATTTTTTAATTTTTTATTTGCTAAAAAGGTACAAATAATATTGACAAAATTAGTATTATCGTGATGGGGCGCAATTATGTATGCTTGTTTATGTCATCGCGCAATTTTTATTATTTGTTGTTATTTATATAAATACATTATATTTACGTGTACATTATACACACAGCAGATCTATGTAGTGTCAATGTTATGGGGCCTAATTGGAGATTTACTTCGTTATTAGAGTGTCCTCGAAATACAGCTTTTATTTTTGTATTTTGCATTATTGCCAATTTCTTGCAGACATCGATATATTATATATCGTTTAATGTCTCCTTCGAATGCTATAACGTTTTATGGATATAAAAGGAAGAAGTTAATGAAAGAGTTAAGTTGAAGAACGAATTTCTATAGTATTTGATTGCGAAGAGGAATTGGAAGTATCTCGTTGGCGGTTCCAAAAGTGTCTCCACGAGTGTTCATTATCGTCCAAACACGAAATCTCGTACGATCGAGATCGTGGTCGACCTTAACGTTACGAACTTCCGTGCGAGTTTCTACAGGGTGTTCAAAAATATGTCATCGGAACTTTTACTAGCAGACTCGAATTTTAATCTAATTTCCTTCTTATCAGAAGATCAATTATTAAATTATTTAACTAAATAACAATAAATGAATTCTCAATTCGTGATTTTCAAACTAATAATAATAGTAATAATAATAATAATAATAATAATAATTTAATAGTCCGAAATTGTGCATCATCCAGTTCAAAGAATAATTATTTCTTCTGCAAAATTTTTCTATAAGATTCTTTATAGTTGAAATTATAGTCCCACATGCCCATAAGTATAACATAATAATAATAATGACAATAATGACATAAGGCAATATAAAATAATACAAAATAAATATAAAAATAATTACATAAATTAATATAAAATTATGTGAAATAATAGTAATAACATAAATAGTTAAAATTGAAACCCCACATGTCCATAACAATAACAAAATAATAACATAAAGTAACATAAAATAATATAAAATAAGGATAAGAATAATGACAAAATAATGTACAATAAAGATATAAAATGATATGAAACAATAATAACATAAAATAATAAACAACTTTATTTACTTTATACATTTTATAAATAATAGTAAAAGTAATTCGAAATAAAACAGCACGAAATGACACAAATGATACGAAATAATAATAATATAAAATAATAAAATAATATACTATATTACTTAACATTTTACACAATCCATATTTTATATCCTTTATATGTTTTACAAATACCACTAAAAGCGATATAAAATAACAATACAATCTTCCAAAAACCCTAAAAATGAAACCACTCCTGAATCAAACGTGAATCACCCTGTACCCCAGATCATCGAGCGATCATAGCGACACCTATTCGAAACGCTGTCAAAAAATATTCTTCACTCCTCTTATCATCCCCAACGTCTCCTCCAGGATTCGACATTCCTCGATTCCTCGACGAAAGGAAACGCAGGGGCGTTTGAAACGACCTGTACCCTGGACGCGGAGCGCGATACGATCGATCGTGGTTCTTTTAACCGGACACGTCGTCGATCATTGGCGTTCTTATATGGCGCGTTATGATCCCTCGAGTGCGGGGCGTAAGAAAACTAATAAGACGAGGTCGAAGGTGCGTAAAGTGTGACAAGGTTAACAGCCGGAGCCGCGCTTCCTTCTTCTTCGACGACGATGACGACGATGATCCGCGTCCTGAAAGGGTGCAAAGATGAGCCTTCCAGCCGACGTGAAATCGGCTGTCGCGCTTTTGAACAGGTTCCACTGTCTCGGCATTGAACGCCTGACGTTCGAATAAATTGTTCACGCTACTGCTCCACGTGGCTAGATAGCAGCCTTTGATAGAGGCTATTCTGAGACGCATCGGGTCGTTCCACGAGGATGATCTTTTTGAATAATCCACGCCGTAACGTGAAAAGCTATTTCGAATTTTATCCAAATGACAGGCTGCTCTTTAGTTTTTATCCTCTCTTCCGAGCCTTAGCTGCGTCCTCTTGCCAACTTTCTGCTAACTCTGTTCACTGATTTCCTTATTTTTGCATTGATGCTTTAGTATCGCGTTGGAAAGTATGATTAATCGAGGATTATGGAGTTATGTGTTTTTGAAATTGCTGGTGGGAAATATAATTGTCTCGTAATGTAAATTTTTGGACCAGTTGCAGACAAATTTTTGATATCTTCGACTATTTTATGGGTAATCGATTTTTAGATTGTTTTGATTATTTTCTGACGAATTAGTTTTTAATATTCTTCGATTATTTTATGACAAATTAATTTTTAATATTCTTCGATTATTTTTTGATGAATAAATTTTTAGTTTTCTTCGACTATGTATTAATTAATAAATTTTTAATATTCTTTGAATAATATCCTATTAATAAATTTCGTATATTTTTCGATTATTCTCCGTTTAATTAATTTTTAATATCCTTCGTTTATTTTCTGGTAATAAATTTTTAGTACTCTTCAATTATTTTCTGATTAATGAATTTTTAACAATATTCGATTATTTATCGATTAAATTTTTAGTATCTTCCAATTATTTTTCCATTAATAAATTTTTGGCATTCCCTAATTATTTTCTTATTAATCAATTTTTAGTATTCTTCGTTTATTTTCTGATTAATAAATTTTGTATACTTTTCGATTATTCTCCAGTTAATAAATTTTTAATATTCTTCGATTATTTATCGATTAAATTTTTAATATCTTCCAACTATTATACTTTCCCATTAATAAATTTTTGGTATTCCTTGATTTATTTTCCTATTAATTAATTTTTAGTATGCTTCGTTTATTTTCCCATTGATAAATGTTTGATATTTTTAAATTATTTTCTGATTAATCAATTTTTAGAATTCTCCGATTATCTTTCCACTAATAAATTTATTACATTCCTCGATTATTTTTTCATTGGAAATAAATACCGAGAACAAATGGAACAAATATAATTAAAAACAAACGTAATCTAGGAAAACTCTGAATAAAGAAAAATAATAATTAAACGATAACCTTCGTCTATATCGACAAAGGTAATAAGGGGAAATACAATTTGGAAAAAGCTCTATAGTGTTACGCTATCAGTCGCCATAATAATCACGATAATTACGTGACATTAATCATGGCCATGTGTCATACCTTTGTATTATTACTGTACACCCAGGATTAATGAAATTACGGTAAACGATCCGCGTAATTAATACCCTTTGCACGTATAATTTCTTTTTTCAATTCACCATCAATTGGCAGATTTTTATGGTTGTTACAAGCGAAAGTAAATGGCTCATAAATTTCTTTATTCTCCTAGAGTGTTAACGAATGGCCGTTTAATGCTAATGATAAATCTGCGGAAATAACTTCAGCCATTTCATCGACCCTGCCAAGGCAACTTCCCATTCGAATCACCAATAATCGGAAGGCAATAATTTATTTGCCGAAATGCTTTTAATTGCGAAATGATTCACAGGTGTAATTAATTATCCGATATCGGGCCGAGAACGAAGTCACGAACGGCTGAAATTATTAAAGCCACTCGTCGAAACATAGAGGACCGTTCATTTCACGTGGTCCATAATTATACAAAATCATAGCACGTGCTACAATTTTTCATATTTTCGACACTAACACGATATACTCAAATATTATAATAATATAGAAAATATATTACGAGTTTGACAGATTCCTTTTTCACAAATTTCATTTTCACAAGTGAAAAATGAATGCAACAAAATTAATATAGCACATTATATATATAAAATAAATCAACGAAATTTTGTTTGTCAATAATAGGAAAATTTCTGACGCATTTTCGAGTTTTGAATTCAAATCTCGCTGTCGAAATAGAAAATAAACGAATGTATAATAAGAAATATCGATTTTTGGATTTAAAAAATTATTTCGAAGACAGTGATTTTTTTCCAATATTTTTGTCAATTGTAACGTATAATACTAACCTTCCTCTGTAAAATCAAATTTGATTTACGATCGTATGATTTTTTTTCTACGAGATACACCGTTTTGAAGATACTCGTGAAACACTGAAATCGTAGACTGTGCTATAGTTTCGTACCATGTTGCATGTGTGTTAGACTTGGATTTCGATTTTCTTGGATTCCGGACACGTAGTGGATCGCGAGGATGGTAATTGCTTTGGCACAATCGCAAACCTCAGTGAAAAAGTTGCATTGGAATGTCTAATTGGAGAAAAATGGAGATCGTTCTAAATTCCTGGTACATTAACGTTTCCTCGTGTACATCACATATTTATACGTACTTAAATACCCATATATGAGGAAATAATACATATGACGATAAAATTTCTTGAGCAGGAAAAAGTGATAATTCATTGGAACTTTCTGTAGTCAAATAGAAATCAATAGAAAAGAAAAAATAAAATCAGGAGAAAGAATAAATAATTAAAATCTGAAATGGAAAGAATATTAGAATCTGAAAATAAAAAAAATTAGACCTAGAAGAGAAAATTATTGTTAAATTATTCAAGGGATGGGGTGTGGGTAGGGTGGCAACCCCAACTTCACTTGAGACCCCCTCCCCCCGCATATGACGAAAATTTTGATGTTACACTTCTGAAATTAAACCAAGAAATGACTAGAGTTGTCTTTTCGATTCGTCTTTTTAAAAAATCACAATTTTCGAAAACTAAGGGTAGTGAATATTGCAGATTAAAATTCGCGTTGAACAGTGTAATTAGTTCAATATTATGATTCCATTGACTTAAACACACGAGTTTCACATTTTTCTGTGCTATTTTAAATTATTCTACTTCACTCCGATAGAAGTTTAATTCCCTATATCACTAGCGCCACCACTGCCACGTTACTAGTACATTCCAACCTACTTTTATCTTCGTCGAGGAAAAGATACAAGAGAAAAATAATTTATCATACAAACAAATTTACGTTTATTTATTTCCAGAAGCTTCTCCAGAAGAAAATTTTGAAATTATCGATATTGCTTCAAAAAATTTTCAAAATTCAAATTTATTTCGGTTCAAAGTTACAATCAGTTCAAAGTCAATGAAATTTTGACACGATTTGCCAAAGAGTATACTAAAAGTCGCAGTCGTTCGATTTCCTTCCGCTAATTTATTTCGCGCAGAGTTGCAATCGTGTTTTATTGACGCGCAGACGCAGTACGGACAAGATGGCGGCGCGCGTAAATATTAGCGCGTTCTTAGCGCGATTTCAATTTCACCTCGGATGTCCCCGTTACATTTCGCACCGTATGGGCCTGGAGAAGATAAACCGGCGAGTGCACACGGGTGAAAGTTATTAAAAACTGGCCAGCACGAGAAACCGGACGTTAGACCGCCATCTGTATCATCGAATGCGAGCCAAAGCTAATTTCTTTCCTCTCGATGTGTCCGATTTTTCTCTCTCTTCTCCGCTTTTCAAAATTCTTCGCTACACCTCCATCGTTCTTCCATTGTTCCTCCATCATCTTTAATTTGAGAAAAATGAAATAGTAATTCGGATTTACTATTATTTAATGCAATGGTGTCGCAAAGAAGGAATCTATCAGTAAAAGGAATTTTATTTTTAATAAATTTTGTGTTAAATAATTTATTTGTGCTCCCAATTCTTCTTTCACGCGATTTTGAATGGAAACGATTTAGAAAATAAATTTCCTCCTTAAATATATGATATGAAATTGGAAAAATGATTGTTATTAGGAAAGGATGATTGTTTAATAAATAAAATTCAAGGATTTAATTTTGTTTTCTGGAATTAATTTTGTTCTCTTTTAGAATGAACCCAAAATTTGATGTTATATTAATTTTTTGAATTGTGAAGTAATAGAGTAGAGAAACTATTGTTTAATAAATAAAATTCAGAGGTTTAGTAATTCTGGAATTAATTTTGTTTTCTTTTACAATAAACGCAAAATTTGATGTTGAGTTAATTTTGTGGTTTGTGAAGTAATAAAATGAAGAAAGGATGATTGATTAATAAATAAAATTCAGGGATTTATTAATTCTGGAATTAATTTTGTTTTCTTTTAGAATAAACCCAAAATTTTATATCGAGTTAATTTTTTGGTTTGTGAAATAATAAAATGGAGAAAGGATGATTGTTTAATAAATAAAATTCAGAGGTTTAATGGTTTTGGGATTAATTTTATTTTCTTTCACAATAGACCCAAAATATGATGTTGAGTTAATTTTTTGATTGCTATATAAGAAAATTGTTTTATTATTTCTGAAATAATAGAGTGATTTTCGAAGATTTATTTTTACTCTTAGCGATAAAAGTCAAAGGTGTAAAGAATGTAACTGATTCAAAATAATTTACGTTATTATTGCTGCAATAAATTGTAATTGGAGATAATATAGTACTTACATATATTGAAATCTCTTAACAGCAGAAATTAATTTACTCCAGGTCTTGTACATTCTCCACTTTCGTCACTCGGGTACAGGATCGTTATT
The DNA here is from genome assembly GCF_001483705.2 of Eufriesea mexicana. Taxonomy (NCBI): domain Eukaryota; kingdom Metazoa; phylum Arthropoda; class Insecta; order Hymenoptera; family Apidae; genus Eufriesea; species Eufriesea mexicana. The sequence goes on along the minus strand of NW_016908266.1, from coordinate 72,785 downwards.
AAATATCTTGGGAAAGAAATATTCTGGCCTGAGTTTATTTATTTCAAGCGAATAGGTAATCACAGATTTCGACATGAATCGCGAGAAATATTCCAACCCCATTTTTCTCCATACCTCGATTAACGATGACGATTAGCATTGCCTCCGAGCTATTAAAAGAAACTTTTCTATGCTCTATATATCCACATAGAAAGCTGTATATTTACAAATTTAATAAAGGAGGAAAAATTACAGTGGATTAGAACTTTCCATTACAATATAAGACCATCGCTTCGCTCGTTAAATCACAGTAGCTATCTCAATGAATCCCATAAAAATTCCGCGTTGCAATTCAATTTCAGAAATTATTTCCAGCGATTATTTAGTCGGACAAAAAATTAATTCAATGGAAAATCGCAGTAGCCATAAAAATTGCGAATTCCGATATAATTTCAGAAATTGTTTGCAGAAATTATTTGACTTCGCAAAAAATTAATTTAATGAAAATTGTAGCCATCTCAACGAGCTTCGTAAAAATTCCAAATTCCGATACAATTTCAGAAATTGTTTCCAGGGATTATTGAATTGTACAAGAAATTAGTTTAATGAAAAATCATAGTAGCTACCTCAACGAGACCCATACAATTTCCAGATTTGGATAATACGATTTCAAAAGCAATTTTCAAGGATTATTTGATTTTACGGAAAATTAATTTAATGAAAAACCATAGTAGTCATCTCAACGAGCCCCATAAAAATTCTAAATTCCGATGCGGTTTGAGAAATAATTTCCAAAGATTATTCAATTGTACAAGTAATTAATTTAATAAAAATTACAGTAATCTTATCAACGAATCCCATGAAAATTCCAAATTTCGCTAAAATTTCTTATTTCTTAGGAAATAATTTCCAGGGATTATTCAATTTTACAAAAAATTAATAAATAAGAAAAAAAAGGAGAAAACGGTAGCCATTTTATTCCCACACAACGAAGGACTAGCAATTCTCCAATAATTATTGCAAAATCACAGTAGCCATCTTAACGAGGCTCCTAAAAGCTCCAAATTCCTTTAAAATTTCGGAAATAATTTCCAGGGATTATCCAATTTTACAAATAATTAATAAATAAGGAAAGAAGGAGAAAATGGTAGCCATTTTTCCAGACAACAAAGGACTAGCAATTCCCCATTAATTAATTGCAAAATTATAGCAACTATTTCAACGAGCCCCATAAAAATTCTAAATTCCGATACAATTTCAAAAATAATTTCCAAGGATTATTCAATTGTAGAAGTAATTTAATTTAATAAAAAATTACAGTAGCCATCATAAGGAGCCCCATAAAAATTCCGAATATCGCTAAAACTTCGGAAACTGTTTGCAAGAATTATTCAATTTTACACAAAATTATTAAACAAGAAAAGAAGGAGCGCAGTGGCCATTTTTTGTCCACGCAACAAAGGATCGGCAATTTTCCAAATAGACACGTTACGTCAGCGTGAGCCAGAGGAATTATATCGTGCGAGCGACGATGGAGCGCGGATTGCGTTGTTTTATTACCGATAATTTCACGCAATTCCGCAGTAACGATCTTCCACGTTTACGGAAAGCCAGCGTCGGCTGATTTCGTTTGCTCAAGCCCGCTTTCCATTCCCTCGCGTCGTTATCGTTAACGTCGTTACTCTCGCGGTTAACGCGCGGTCGTAGACGAGGCGGTGCGGTTTTTCTTCTTTATGGAAAAATCCACGGTGCCACGAAACGTGGGATTTCTCTCGCGACGCGTCTCTATTTTACGAGACACCTTGTCCTCGTTTCTCACTATTCTCTTTTTACTTCCTCCATTTGCTTCCCCCTTTACTGCATCTTTTTATTACTAGTCGTTCCTCCTTTTCCTCTTTTTTTTCCTACGTGTTTCGTTAATTTTTATGGAATTTAACCTTAGGTGCACGGTTCAATATGCATACGCATTGGTATACTGCATCTGGAAATTTTTTAAGTGCTTGTATGTATGTATTTGACCTCAAGGTCATTTTAAAGACGCATGCTGAATTGTTTTTTTTTTTATACCTTCATAACACCAAGACGGGAATTTATTTTATGGTGAGAGAACACGAAGTGACCTTAAAATGACCTTGGAAAAATGATGGTTCAAATTTTCTTTTTTGTCGTAGTGATATTTTGTGTATAAAATGATGATTAAGGTGTCTGTAATTATTTGACACCCTATATATGTACAGAATGAAAAAGTTCAATATACATACATACACCTACAAAATTTCTAGATTCAATATATATATTAAACTATGCACCTAATATTAAATTCCATAAAAATTAATAAAATTCTAATTATACAATATATAATTATATAGTAATTATATATAAATTATAATTTTAGTAGTCGCTTTTGAAATTCATATTTATATCCATTTTCCATCTACACATATATACATTAAATATTACACACAAATTTATATTACTAGACCATTTTGAATATGTTATGACAATATTAATCACTATTGATGGATATTTCATACATATTTATTCCTAACCCAATATATTTCTCACACATATTATATCATATTGTAATATTGCATATAGCCATATCATAATATTCCACTATATTTTAAAATAAATTACATTATTAATTATTATCTTGTTACAAAAATAAGTTTAGTTATATACAAAAATCAATGTAAGATATAAGGTGTGAATAAATAATTTATAAGACCTAAATTCTAAGAACGAATGTTTATATAAACATTAAGGTGTTAAGCAGGAATTTAGGGGTCCCAATTAGAGGTTTAGGCAAAACGTACCCCCTCTTCACACATTTTCAAGAGTTGGTCAGTCGTTCTAGAGAAACACTCAAAAATAGATATACCTTCCTTGTTATATAAGTTAATATATATATATAGTTAACTTCCAATTATATGCCGATAATCCCAATAATATTGTTAAGGAGTTATAACGCAAAGGAATAATAGCCAGTGAAAACGGTGGAAAAACAGTATAGATGTTTATTAAACTGGCGAACGGTTAGAACTGGCCTGTTTAGGGCCCCACAGGTCACAAGACGTCTCCACAAAACTCAGGGGAAGTGATTACCCCCACATCGTTAGCATGTACAGTGTACTTTACCATTCAGTTTTCACTACAAGAAATATCAATATTATATCACAATATAAAATTACATATTACATCACAAATGCCAAGTACTCCATGTCATTGTACTCCATCTAAATTAACATTTCCCCAACGTCAAAAACATTTGCACCCAAAATTGAGAAGAAGTAACGCGAGCCATTGCACGTGAACTCGGTACTCGGCCACCAAGCAGTCTACCTAACCTAACACAAATCAGCTACCGTAATCCCGAAAGGAACACTAATTACCTATAAATCCATCATCACTGCCAAACAAAACTGCGATCACAAAGAGCACAGCCTCAAGCTGCGTCTCGCGAAAATTCACGAAACACCCTCGGCGCACGGTGCGCGTAACCGCCATTAATCACCAAATATCGGGGTCAGCCGCGACCTCTAGTTCCTTTTCTCGCCGCCGAGATTCCACTAGGCTCGCAGCGCCGTGGAAAAAGAAAGGAAGCCGGCGAAACGCATCGTCGGCGAGTCACGTCGAGGGCTGGCTAAGCCGAGAGCGAAATTAATAGCCGACTTGTCATAACAGGGAACGATAGAAGGCCTGGCAGAGCCGGGAACCGGACTTCTTCTCGGCGCTCTTAGCCGTGGATATGCGTCGCGGCGAGCCGCGAGCAATTCCCCATGACGAATTCCCTACGTCAACTCGCTTCCACGGAGACGGGGTCTCCTTTGCCCGAATGACGTATGCAAATCAGCCCTCTGCACCATCAGTCCAGGAAGCTAACACCTTGGTACCCCTGTGCTACCTTTGTGACCCCTCCTTTCTTGCTTTTCTCAGTCGCCATACTTTTCTTTCGCTTTTTTCTCGCCCCATCTTTCTTTCTGTACGTGAATTTTTCGCTTTTATGTTTGGTATTTTCAATTTTTGGGTTTCGTTGTTTGTGCTTGTTGATTCGCTTTCTCTTTTCTTCCATTTTCTCGCGCCATCTTTCTTTTTGTACGTGGAGTTTTCGTTTTTCTGTTTGGTATTTTGGATTTTTGGGTTTCGTTGTTTATGTTGCTTACTTCGTATTCTTTTTGTTTCTCTTTTTTCGCGCTATTTTTATTTTTATGCTTGTGTATTGTGTTCAAGTATTCTCTCCCTTTCCATTTTTTCGCGCCATCTTCCTTTCTATACGTGGATTTTTTGCTTTCTATTGTACAATTTATTTTTTGTTGGTATTTTCGATTTTTGAATTTCGTTGTTTTCGTTGTTTGGTTTCGTATTTTCTTCTTTTACCTTTACCTTTGACGCCATCTTTCTTCTTGCGTGTAAATTTTTCGCTTTTAATTGTAGAATTTTTTTGAGTGTTTTTGATTTTTGGATTTCGTTATTCGCATTGATTGATTCGTATCCTTTTTTCGTTTTGCCTTTTCTTTCCTTATCTTCTTTTCTATTCGTGGATTTTAGGTTTTTATTCTTGTTTATTTTTTTCTTTCCTTTTTTTATATTTTTGATTTTTGTGTTTCATTGTTCTCGTTGATTACTTCGTATCTTTTTTCTGCTTCATCTTTCGCCATCCTCTTCCTTATTCGTGGATTTTTCGATTTTTATTCTAGTACTTTTATATTTCTTTTCTTTTTGTTTGGTTTTCTATAATATTAAAAATTTTACAGTTCCTTTCGACATATTTTCGAATTTCCAAATTCCTTCTATAATCAATTTTTTCAATTTTCTCACTCCTTCCCACGATATACAAAATAAAGAGAAAGAAAATATAACCTCGAATTAAAATATTCTTCGCTTCTCCAATTTTTCATTTTTGATATTCCATTTCGAATTTCGCGAATCTCCCATAATTCCTCGATCCTGAACTTACGTTTATCGCAATTTATATCATCTGTAACTTTTAATTTCTTAATCCCCCGATTCTCCGATTTCCAAATCTCCGATCTTATCTGCTGTTTATTTATTAAGCCGCATTCTTCTTAACTAGCCAATTTTTCATTCGCCAAAAAATCCCAAGTCCTTCTAATCTCCTATAATTTTCCTTCCTCCCTTACCACTCGTCCTCCTCCATCTTCCACTCCGTTTATCCTCATTGTCTCCTCCTTTTTCCCCGTTTCTCATCGGCTCGCAAAGCACAGCCGCCGCCACGGAGATTATCGCGAAGGAACTGGCGAATTATTCCGCATTACCGATACCGGTTACGCGATATCGCTAAATCCTCGGCGATTCGACACGCGAACAATGCGCGTATTTGCCGCGGCTGATTTAAATCCACGCCGCGCGGCTAATGCCGCGAAATCGCGGTGGAAAGGCGGCCGATCCCGCGTGTAAATCGCGCTCGCGAGCGGAAATCGGTGTAATTGATTCTGACAAATGGGGGCGAGCTTGACGCGAGATTACGCGCGAAGTTTCGGTTTCGATCGCGGCCGCGTTCGATAACGAAAAACTCTGTCAGACACGTGAAAGCGTTGGATGGCGTACAGGAAACGTGGGTATTATCGGGTAGATGTGGTTGCAACGATACGTTGGAGAAACGGGGATAGGAGAATTTCTGGAACGCGGAAAGCCTGGAGTATGTTGAATTTTGGAAATCATTTAGCATTCGGAATGAGAGCAATTCAACACTTGCTATTGAATGTGAAAATTAAATAACGAAGTGAATTAATAGTGGAATTTAATAATTTAATAGTTGAAGGTTAGTCTCGGTTTCCCATCGTTTAATGAAAAGGGAGATAATTAAGCTAGAATTGTCAATTTGTTTAATATTCAATCTTTTATCCCTGAAAGAAAAGAAGAAATTAAAAATAATCTCAGAATTATAATTTTTTTAAAATTCAGTGTCTAGATTCTTTGAAGAAAAGAGAAGTAAAGGGAAGGAAAGAAATTAATCCAGAGTTACAATTCTTTTTCAATTCAACCTCCTCTAGTCCATAAAAAAAAAAAGAAGACGAAAGAATTAACTCAGAATTGTAATTTTTTAACAATTCAATCTTCTAATTCTCTGTGTGAGAAAAAGAATAAAGGAAAAAAGAATAAGGAAGAAATTAATCCAGAATTATATTTTTTTCTTTTTAAATTCAATTTCCTAATTCTTAAAGAAGAAAATAGAAAGGTAAAGAATTAACCAAGAATTATAATTTTCTTTTAATGCAATCCCCTAATCTTTTTAGAAGAAAAAGTTAAAAATTAATCCAGGATTATAAATTTAAAAAAAATTTAATATCTATATCCTTTAAAGAAAAGAGAAGAAAGGGAAGGAAAGAAATTAATCCAGAATTACAATTCTTTTTCAATTCAACCCTCCTAATCCATAAAAAAAGATGAAAAAATTAACGCAGAATTATAATTTTTTAAAAATTCAATCTTCTAATTCCCTCTGTGAAGAAGAAAGAGTAAAGGAAAAAAGAAAAAGGAAAAAATTAATCCACAATTATAGTTTTTTTTTTTTTAATTCAATTCCCTAATTCTTAAAATAGAAAATAGAAAGAAAAAGAATTAACCAAGAATTATAATTTTCTTATAACGCAATCCCCTAATCTTCTTAGAAGAAAAAGGTAAAAATTGATTCAGGATTATAATTTTTTAAAAATTCAATTCTCTAATCCTTAAGATGAAAGAAGACGAAGAAATTGACCTAAAATTATAATTTTTGAAAAATACAGTCCCCTATGGTTTAATAACGCGTAAGTACCGGTGTAGGATACAACAGCCAAAGAAAAAGCACGCGATATATCACGAAACCCCCGAACCCGATCGTTCCACGTTGGAAACGAAATTACCTGAGAAGAAACGACACGCAACGTCGTAACGATCGTTACGCCGCGTTTCCAACGGGCCGCGTGGTTTCCTGGACGCGGCTAAACCGGTGCCGCTTGTCCCGATCTGTGTCGATATATATTTCTGTCGACCGCCAACGTAACCGCCCGCGTATGACTTATGGCCGCCCTGTTAATTTGTATATAATGCGCTTGCGATACCGTCTCGTCGGCTATGGTACACGCTCGTAATTGCGTCAGCCCGCCGCGATATCATGCCGGATGATTAATATCATCGGTGCGAACAGTTTCCGCGGAAACCGGGAAAAGTCGTAGATCGACCGTTTAATTGCGACCGATCGACTATTAATCATCGTCGATCGAGTTCTATGCCCAGGGGTTCTCGGCCGCCTTGTCACGTGGGTGCCGAGAGTTTCTGTTGCTCCGAGCTGTTCTTATGAGCTTTTCGAGTTTCTTTTTAGAGATTGTGAATTTAAATAGATTTCAGAGTTTAGAGAATTTGGGATTTCAGATTTGAGTTTTAGAGAGCTTTGCATTGCAAGTTTTAGAGAATGTTAAGATTTGTTATGTTTCTTTTAATTTTGAAATTTGAAGTTTGGGGATTTAGAGGCTTTGAGTTTTGTTTTAGACTGCTTCGAGGTTTTAGATTTCCCGCGGATTTAGAGATTTGAGATTTGAGGTTTTAGAGAGTTTTGGGAATTTTTTGAGAATTTGGATATGTGAAATTTGAGGGTTTAGAGAACTTTGGGCTTTGCTCTAGTGTGCATTTAGGGTATTTAGGAGTTTGAAATTTGAAGGTTTAGAGAGCTTTGGGGTTTGCTCTAGTGTGCATTGAGATTTTATATTTTTAATGTATACAGGAATTTGAAATTGAAGGGTTTAGAGAAATTTCAATTTTGCTCTAGTGTGCATTGAGATTTTATATTTTTGGAGTATTTAAGAATTTGAAATTTGAGGGTTTAGAGAACTTTGGGCTTTGCTTTAGTGTACATTTAGGGTATTTAGTAGTTTGAAATTTGAGGATATAGAGAGCTTTGGAGTTTGCTCTAGTGTGCATTGAGATTTTATATTTTTGGGGTATTTAGAGATTTCAAATTTGAGGATTTAGAGAGCTTTGGGGTTTGCTCTAGTGTGCATTGAGATTTTATATTTTTAATGTATATAGGAATTTGAAATTGAAAGGTTTAGAGAGCTTTCAGTTTTGCTCTAGTATGCATTGAGATTTTATATTTTTAGAGTATTTAGGAATTTGAAATTTGAAGGTTTAGAGAACTTTAGAGTTTGCTCTAGTGTGCATTGAGATTTTATATTTTTGGGGTATTTAGGAATTTGAAATTTGAGGGTTTAGAGAACTTTGGGTTTTGTTTTAGAAAATTTAAAGGCTTGAGATTTGGTATTTTAGAGATGTTTGGATTATGTGTTTTAGTGGATATTGAGATCTTAGATTTTTTGGAAATTGAGAGCTTTGATATTCGAGGTTTGAAAGATTTTTGGATAGTATATTTTATAGTGTATTGAGATGTTACTGTCAATAATTTTTTCCAATACCTTCCTTAATAAAAATCCAAAATCTGTATCTAAATGTAGTTACTCTATCAATTGCAATTATCTATATTTTTCTCTTTCTACCATCTCAGAATATTCTCCAAATATTCACTGAATATTCTCTAAAAAATATCTTCGTCTCAAATGTCCCATAAATTCCACCCAATACATAAAGAGGCACACCATCTCAAACTCAAGAGAAACGCAATAACCAAGCATAAAAACGCGCAATCCAAAAATCATAACCACCCAAGTACTCCATTGCTGTCTCTTATTTCCATATAACTTTCATTTTCGCCATTATATCTCAACTACCATCACCAAACACAGTCACCCGTGTACCCCACTCTTTTCCCACTTTCTTTCACGAGACACTCATTTGGTTATCGATAAAAAGCAATTCGTTCTTCCAGAACTCAAACAAATAAAATCAAAAATATCTTGACGTCAAGCAGAAAATAACTCAATAAAATAATACTCCAAATTATACTCCAATTATACTGAACTTCATAGAAAAAGAAAAAAGGAAATAAATACAACAAGTAAAAGGTTATAAAAGAAAATTTTGAAAAATTTAGAATCAAATCGATACCCAATTTCTAAATTCTCGAAATTTTCGAAGCTTTTTGAATTTCGAAGATTTTTCATGGTTTCGACAATCCCATAAAGACCACTATAGTTCCCAAGATACTGAATAAAACAAGAACAAAAATTTCTACCATTAAGAAAAAAGATTTAGAAATAAAATTTTGCTACATTAAGAAGTGAATCGATATACAATTTCAAAATTTTCGAAACATTTAAAATTTCGACGATTTTCAACGTTTCGAGATTCCCATAGTGACCAGTACAGTCACCAAGACACGAAATAAAACAGAAACAAAAATTTCTGGCGAAAATAAAAAATTGGAAAGAATTTTTTTTCTAAACAAAAATTCCTCGTCTAATCAGCATTGACATAATCGAAATCGAATCGAAAGTCCCTCCCCGCTCTTTTCCGCACTCGCGACGAGGAAACGCTCGGCGTGCAGCCGAGCTGAATTATACCATAAATCAAAGGATTTCAATTTGGCCTACGTTCTGGTTTCCCCTCGACCTGAAAGCATCCCGTTGCAAAGGAGCGTCGATCCTATTTTATTAACGCGGACGTGCTTCTCTTTTATTGTCCGCGACGTGTCCTGGAGAAAGTAAGGATATTTCCAGGCACGCAGCGTATTAAGGCATCCGGAGAAAAAAGGAGAAGAGCGTAAA
>NW_016908266.1:0-62763 GCF_001483705.2 Eufriesea mexicana | reverse complement strand
AGCGTCGAGAGAACGCGAGAGATAACCCGGAGGTGAGACAACGAACGGTCGTATGAAAAGGGGAAACGGAGGGGCTTATAAATCCAGGCATTAGATACTTCCGGTGGAAAAAGAGCTCGCGAGAGATCTCGAGTCTCGATCCTTTTGCATTTTATCCTGCACTCCGATTTTTCTTTCGCGTCTTTCCTCGACAAACCGATGAATTAGCGAATTAGAACTAACGGGGTAACCGTTTCTTGTTAGGCGGCCATTTTGTGACCGATATCTATTTTATCATTGGAATCCTGCTTGCCAGTTGAGATAATTAATGGAGCTTTTTGTTGAGCTTGGTTAATCTAGAGCAGTAATTTTTTCCGTTTTTTTAAAACCATTTAAAGCCATTTTCATTTTTAGCCGACTATCAGCAGATATATATTAATACACGAAAGTATTCGAATGTGTACATTTATTATCTTTAATGATTGAAAATTGCACGTTAAAGTGAAATATTTAAGACAATGACGTGTACACAGAAAGGAGAAGATAGGATGATTATATCAGCAAAATTGGAAAGTAATACAATGAGATATATATATTCGTGTTACATTTATCGGAGATGTGGGCCGTGGTGGCGCTAGTGAGTTAGATGCAACGTCGTCTTAAGGCTGTCGTTAGTAGGCGAAAATGAATCCACGTTATATTGAAGCTTCCTATATGTTAATCAATGGTACTTTTCGTTGATATTGTTACTTATGCAATATTTTTATTGTTCATCGATGCTTGAAATTATTTTCTAAGTTTACTTGTATAATTTTAACGGTACGTTCTTGATATATGCAACAATTAATGTGCAACATGTATATATTATTTTTTTAATGGTCGTGAATGGTCGAATACTTTTTGTATGTATGTGTGCATATAACTATTATCAACAATCCATTTACGTAAAAGTAAAGCTTCTTTCACACTGATATAACATAGATATAACCACAAACAAAAATCCAAAACTATTAAAACACAAATTTGAAATATGACAGCAAGTAAAAATCATAGATCGACTATGGATTTTTCCAGAAACTGTCAAACCAACAGAATTTCATAAAAATAAAGCCTCTTCCACACCGATATAACAGGTACAACCACAAATAAAAATTCAAAGCTATTAAAACACAAATTGGAGATATGGAAGCAACTAAACATCATAGATCGACTATCGATTTTTCCGGAAACTGTCAAACCAACAGAATCTCATAAGAATAAAGCTTCCTCCACACCGACATGACGCATGCAAATACAAATGAACAAAACAAGATTGGGAAACGCAAGGATTCTAAATCCAAAGCTATTAAAACCGCAAATTAAAGATATGGAAGCAAGTAAAAGTGATAGACTATCGATTTTTACGGAAACCAGCGTAGCATTCCGTTCACGTGGGAGTGGAGTCGCTTGGAAGAGTTATTCCTCAAGCAGACTCCTGTCGCGCAATATCTCGACCCGTCTGACACGACTCGACCCGATGACAAAGTCCTCGTCCCTGGAGGTGTCAGGAAACGTGGAAAAGTATCCACTGACACTGAAGATTGAATCCCGCTGTCTCGTGACTCTTGTCCGGTCGATACGTGTGTCAAAGTTAGCTGTTCACTGGCCGGGTACTGTTATAGGTGAGCGAGGTTGTTCTACAGACAGTTCTCATTGTCTGTCTTGTAAATTTCACCTGATGTTGCAGGCAGACTCGAATCCAGGTAGAATTCCGTTCTTACTGGAAGACGAGAAAAGGAAGAGAAATAAAGGAATTTTACTGGGAATAATAGTAATAATAGTTACTGGGAACCTGTCATAACAAATTGACCGCGAAATCGTTTCCTGTAATATGGAAATCGTTGAAAATGGAAGAAATGGCGGCGCGACGGCGCACCGGAAGTGGGAGTCGCCATTGCACGATTACATAAACTCTCGCAGGCGAGAATGCCGTCGAGAACGTATCGTTGAACACGCGATACCGTGTGGGTGAACCTGTTGAACATAATTGGCTCCCCCGTTATTATTAGCTAATATATTTTTCGTGGCAAATTATTTATATCTCCGGCTTACAAAGTCACACCACGACCACTGTTTCACTGTAAATACGCACTTTCCTCGGATACCGTCGCGTTGTGCCTTCCATTTTCACTTTTACATCCTGTTTTAGTTCAGCGTTAACATAATAAATTCGGTTCAGTCATCTTTTTCGTCTTTCGACTTACATATTACTAGTCAATGAAAATTTGACTCTTTCCTCTAATTATTTCTAATTAAAAATTTTAATTTAACTATTCACCGATTTTTTAATTTAACAATTTACCAATTTCTTAATTTATGAATTCCCCAAATTTTAATTTAACAATTCACCAATGCTTTAGTTTAACAATTCGCCACTTTTTTTATTCAAGAATTTACCCATTTCTTAATTTAACGACTCAACAACTTTTTAATTTAACAATTCACCAATTTTTTAATTTAACAATTTACCGATTTTTTGAATTTATGAATTCCCCAATTTTTTAATTTAACGACTCCGACAATTTTTTAATTTAACAATTCATCAATGTTTTAGTTTAACAATTCGCCACTTTTTTTATTTAAGAATTTCCCAATTTTTTAATTTAACAATTCACCACTGTTTCAGTTTAACAATTCGTATCGATAAAAAATAATCAGATTCCAAAGTGGATGTTAAAAGAAACGTCGAAGGTTAAATCCGGAGAAGAGAAGGATGAAATCGAGTTCTGGAACGAAAATTCATGTAAACTTCGATCGAAGACATTCTTCCCGTTGCGCGATAAAGAGGAACCCGTGATCTCGATAAATTCGGTGAAATAAAACGAAATTCCTGTGGTCTCGTAAATTCGTACCCCCATACCGCAGCAACATTGTAAAGAAGAAGTTATTCCTGACGAATAATTTAAACCCGTAATTGGAACGTGTTTGTTGCAATGTAACTGGAACGCGTTGATCAGCCTGACCCGGTACTGATTTTATTTAGTATCGTCCACCGCCAACATTCAAGATTATAACTCGGGGCATTGATTTTTATTACACGTTGCAAATTACGCGTATATATCGTATCTCATTTTGGACTTGCAATTACCACAGTCTCTTTTCTGGTAAACCAGAGCAAGCTTGAATTATTGAACGCTGAAATTCTCCATCTGCCCTTAGAATGTCTCGTTGCTTATTGATCATATTGAAGGAAATTTATTTTTACCCGACATTTTTCTTATCGACTTTTTCGATGAAAATTTATCGAATACCTATTTGTAGAAGTTTTAAAATGAAATTAATTTAATTTTACGTTTCAATTTTTTCTTTTTTTTAGCGTGATAAAATGTATTTAATTTTCTTTAAATATTGGAAACTTATTTATAGAAAATTTGGAATAGAATCAATTTTATTTCAGAAGTATTATTTACAGATAATATAGCGAGTTATCTCAAGAAAGAATCTCGATTATCCTTTGTGATTAAATTGTGATAATGAAAATTATTATAGTTCAATATTTGTTGAAAGAATGGATTATAAATTTATCAGTTCCAATTTTCCTCATTAGAATTAATAAATAATCGAACAAAATTGTTTACATTACAAACATTGCTGTATATTATTTTCGAATACTACATTAAATTATCCCTCCCCCCCAGAGTCATAAATTTTTCAATGCGATAAACATCGCAATAATATCTCAATAATAATAATAATTTTCTACGCTACAAAAATTTCCAAGAAATGCCCCAAAAATAATTCCATTCTTCCTCTCAAACTACAAATCTTCAAATACCACATAAAATTGTTCTAAAAATTAAAAGTTGAAGGAATCACAAATTTTTCAAGACGATAAATATCACAGTAACATATCAATAATTTTCTATGATGTCAAAATTTTCCAAAACTTTCCCAAAAATAATTCCATCCTTCCTTCCAAATCGCAGATTTCCAAATAGCACATAAAATTATTCCAAAAACCCACAGTCAAAGTACTCACAAATTTTTTCAAGACGATAAATGTCACAGTAACATCTCAATAACAATAACAATTTTTTACGTTGTCAAAATTTTCCAAAAATTTCTCAAAATAATTCCATCCTTCCTTCCAAATCGCAGATTTCCAAATAGCACATAAAATTATTCCAAAAACCCATAACCACAGGAATCACAAATTTTTCAAGACGATAAATATCACAGTAACATCTCTATAATAATAACAATTTTCTACGTTGCCAAAATTTTCAAAAAATGTCCCAAAAATAATTCCATCCTTCCTTCCAAATCGCAGATTTCCAAATAGCACATAAAATTATTCCAAAAACCCACAGTCAAAGGAATCACAAATTTTTTAAGACGATAAATATCACAGTAACATCTCAATAATAATAACAATTTTCTACATTGCCAAAATTTTCCAAAAATTTCCTAAAATAATTCCATCCTTCCTTCCAAATCGCAGATTTCCAAATAGCACATAAAATTATTCCAAAAACCCACAGTCAAAGGAATCACAAATTTTTCAAGACGATAAACATCTTAATAACATCTCAATAACAGTAATAATTTTCCACGCTACAAAAATTGCCAGGAAATGTCCAAAAAATGTTCCATTCTTGCTCCCAAATCGCAGATTTATCATTCCCTGGAACTTTCTTCGTGACGATTCATAACTGTCGCCAAAAGTGCGGAGCCGTCTCGAAAAACTCGCCGGTCTTTTTACCGTGGACGAGGTGTACCGCGAGGGAAAGGCCGGAAACGCGAAAGTATCGGCCGTGCTCGTGGTGGATTTATATTTTGAAGAAGTTCGTGTAACTGTCCGCGTGGCGGGCTCGTATAGAAATCGGCGAGCCAGCGGCGAAAAAGCACGGGTGAGAAATAACGGGGAAACACGTGCGTGCTACACGGCATCCCGATATCGAATCGAAGGATCGCGAAACCGCTACCTCTGCCAATTACTTAATCGCGATTCGTACAAACGCGGAGGAAAGGAGATGCGGCCTTAGATCCTCTCCACCGGAAATGGAGGACTCGTTAACGACTAACGAGGGACATTAAGTTACTCGAAAATTCAAATTTTTCTTTCGAGCTTCCTATATTTCTCGAATATCTCCAGAGACATCAATTCCTTTTTTCAATAGTCGCCATTCTTTTCTTTTGATTTGTAAAGGTGTCCATTATGTGTATCAATAATGAGAGAAAAATAATAAAATCGTGAAAAATTTTTTATTTTTTAACTAATTTTTAATAATTCGATAGTGTAATAGTGAAAAGAATAAAGAACAAGCAAATTTTTCATACTTACTGTAGTTTTGAAGATATAATATAGTTGAGTGGGAAAAGTTCAAGATAATTATTTGAAATGTATTCAGAAAATTGATTATAATAGTTGACATATATTTTTCTGTTATTAATCTATTTGTGCAAACTGTATCTATCAATGTCACTCACATTCACACTTATAGATGTGAATATATAACACAGTTATATTGATATTATTATTAATTTCTGCAATTAATTTCTCTAATTATACTAGTATCAATAATATTAGTTTCTCTAATCAAGTCACTAGATATCCCTAGTAACATTAATATGAATATCAAAATTAATTTCTCTAATTGTGAATGAATACCAATTTCCCTAATTATACTGGTATCAATAATATTAGTTCCTCTAATCAAGTCACTAGATATCCCTCGTAACATTAATATGAATATCAAAATTAATTTCTCTAATTGTGAATGAATACCAATTTCCCTAATTATACTGGTATCAATAATATTACTTCCTCTAATCAAGTCACTAGATATCCTTAGTAACATTAATATGAATATCAAAATTAATTTCTTTAATTGTGAATGAATACCAATTTCCCTATTTATACTAGTATCAATAATATTAGTTCCTCTAATCAAGTCGTTAGATATCCCTAGTAACATCAATATCAATATCAAAATCATTTTCTCTAATTATGAATGAATAACAATTTCCCTAATTATACTAGTATCAATAATATTAGTTCCTCTAATCAAGTCACTAGATATCCCTAGTAACATCAATATGAATATCAAAATTAGTTTCTCTAATTGTGAATGAATACCAATTTCCCTAATTATACTGGTATCAATAATATTAGTTCCTCGAATCAAGTTACTAGATATTTCTATTAACATCAATACTAGTATAATTAAAATTCTCAGTATTTTTCTTTATCCTCCATCAAAAATCATCTGTTACTCTATTCTATCTTTCTCCAAAAATACGTAGCACGCACCGTAGACCTATTTCCATCGCGAGAGCCGGTCAAGATCCAACTAGCGCCTCTCACGGCGCCCCGACCAACTACACGCAGGCTTCCAGTCTCCAGACATAATGGCTGCTCATTTTCTTAATCATACGGCCGTGAACGCCGATGATCGTTGCAACCCCCTTTGTTCCATGGTGTCGCTTCACGAAATATGATTTACACGCAACGTCGACCTTCCATTAATCCTCGATTTAACCGTGATCCATTAATCTCGTTAGCTACCGGTATCGTTGCTCTAATCTCACGTAACGTTTAACCATCGACTAGCACGGATTCACCCTGACCATTTTCAAAGCCATTTCCCCTAGCTGCCATTTCATTCGCAGACGTAGCCAGACTAAGCCAGACACGGAAACGATTTCCTCTTCCTGTTTGCCGTCCCAGACGGATTTACCGGTTTCTTGTTTATCCCGGGCCTATCATTGAGGTTTATACGACGACTCGTTCGATTCTTTTCCCGGTGAAGAATGGTAGAGGTAGTTAGGCTCGCATTCGCGTTTAAGGAGATGGATTTCCGAATGAAGTCTAATTATAATGTTTCATTGCGTGGCCACGAGGTATGTAGAGCACCCTCTTTTTCAGTGAGTCACGTTCCCTCGCTCTCGTTTTAAGCCGAATAATCCGGGAAATCGTAAACAATTCAAGCGTATAATAGGGTTATGGCTTACGTAAGATATTTATTAACCATTGCAAAGAGCAAGAAACCCGAAGAATAGACATTACATAAACTCATTTGCGAATGTGATGTCTGTTACGAAATAACTCCGGGCTGCTGCTTTCAGGTAGTTTCCATAGGCTCGTATAATAGGGTTATGGCTTACGTAAGATATTTATTAACCATTGCAAAGAGCAAGAAACCCGAGGAATAGACATTACATAAACTCATTTGCGAATGTGATGTCTGTTACGAAATGACTCCGGGCTGCTGCTTTCAGGTAGTTTCCATAGGCTTTTTTGCGGTTTTGCTGGCACTAAACGATTTTCGTACAAATTAGCTATCACCAACTGTAATCCATTCGTCTATTCGCTCAGTGAGATAAATCAGAGTCTCCTTATTCGTCGTCTGTGAATATCGCTGTTACATTTACTTCGTTACATGCACAGTCGAGTTCCTAAAAATTCCATCTCTGGTTCGTATTGCATTGGATCGTCGAACCTAACCCTATCTCACCAAAATGAAAATTTATCGTCATCAAATATTAGCCTCTGAACGCTAGATAGGCGACCAGATATTTAAATTTAATTTAATTTTTGAAATTTAAATTCAGCTTCTTGTCATGCGAATTTTGTTTTCACCTCGTTGCGAAACCACTAGCTACCAGGAACATTAGCTTTAGGAATAATTACTGAATTCATAGATAATATTGATGGTATCATAGAATTAACTGCTTTTCTCGTATATTTTGCTGTAAATATTTATTAATTTATTTATGATACGTGATGATACGTAAGTAGAAAATTACAAACTTCGATAAATGACAGAAATATGTCACCGTTGAAATATATTCTATTTGTAATAATTCTGCATCTATTAATCTATCCATGTTGTTCCAATTTGATGTCTAATAATCTAAGACAAATTAGGCTGGAAGTTGATCATACTGACTACCTGAAGTAATCGATGAAATCGTTAATCTTCAGTCATTTTCAATAGAAATAATACTGTGTAAAATTAATATACTCGTTCCACTTAACACGAAAATATTTTTAATTAGGATGGTGATTTGAACGATCCAGAACACAAATGATGAACAGGCTAATCAGACCTCTAGGTTCCTCAATATGGCTCCCGAATTTGCATTTTCAAGATCATTATATCAAACACAATCGTAATTATACCACTACCTATTTGTACTAACACGTATGTACTTTAGAAGAGGAAAATCTTCAGATTCCATCTACCAGGATACTCCAATCATCACTTTTATAGCCTAAGTTATGAGTTTATAACGGAGATCATAAGGATAGATGATAAATGACAATGAACTGAAATTTATGACAATTTCTGAGGCTTAATGCAAGAATCGTGCCCACCTAGCTTCAATCTTCCATTTTATATGATCCCAGGAAACACGCAACGGTGTGCACAGGTTCATCCCCAAAGAGCTAGGCCCTATCCAGGTCGTATTTCAGAGGTGACGACCACGATCCATTCAGCCAGTTGACAAACGGACGCCACGGACGTCCAAGAGTCTATCGTCAGCGTCCTCGAACGGCCAAGACATGCTTCATCCCCTGTCAACAGGGTAATCGCATCGCGCTAAAAGCACTCGGCTGATCGCGATTACCCGATGACTCGCCAGCGGGCCAGACAAGCGGCACCAATTCGCGAATAATTTTACAGCACGTCCCCTCGTTATCGTTGCACGCTGACCCAGAAAGCCGGACGTCCCGCTGGCGTTGGCTATTTTCCGGATTTATGCCGCTCCAGTTTCGCCAGGCCCTTGTGTCGTTTCTCAATAGCCACTTTTACTCGCGAGCTGTACGCGATCGCGCTGACATAACACGCGTTGGATCTCGATTCATCGCGGCAGCTGTATTTTCGAGCCTCTATCGCGTCCACGTGCTCCTCTTGGCTGTAGTACACTCGTCAGGCTAGTATCTGCACAGTGGGATGTTGGGTGGTTGCACGCTTGGGAACGGAGTAGCCTGACTTGCCTCTGCGTCCTCTAGAAGGATGCCTCTACGTCCTCTATTTGCAATATTAGGTAATTTGTGATTTGTTTGTTTGGATTGGACTAATTGGAAACTGTGTTATAAGTTGGAATGAAAAATTTAGACTCATTTGGCTTAATTATGGATTACTATGTGTAGGTTCAACGCTAGGAGTATCCAAATAGGGTTCTAGTGACGGGAGGCCTTGTGGGGGTCTAATATCAGGAGCTTCCACGTAAGGAGCTCATGAATCCTTAATGAATAGTAATATTTATTGGTTCCAATATACGAAAATTTGAATATTTCGTGTTTTTTATTGAAATAGTTTATTGTAATAACAGTACCGTGAGCATTGGACTCCCACTAGACCCCCATTTGGGTACACTAATAGTTTTGGTCGATGCTAAAATGAGACAGATCGATGTTAAACGATGTTAGAGTGATGACGTACGTGAAATTGACATCTAATACTATTGACAATGTACATTAGATAGATTTGAAGAGTTACTTGAAGTCAAATAACAAACAGTAGCCTCTAACACAAATAAAATATGCCTTCACCTAAGGGTACGTCAAATTGACTTCAAGTCATCACTATAAATAGGTAGATAATTTGACATCACGTTAAATATAATTTAATATTATACATAATTTGACCACTAGTACTATGAAAATAGCAGTCAGTACTTGAAAATTAATGTAAACGATCAACAGTCGAGGTCATATTGACAGAATATGGTCACACGAGTATTGTACTATGTGTGCTTCACTATAGAATTACTATAGAATTGGGATGTAGAAAGAGGGTTAGGTCATAAATAAAAAATAATCATAGGTGTCAGTCGATGACTTCTTGTATATACCTGTAACACCTCAAGTGACTCCATACTAGGCACGCGCAGTAGATATCTCAGTAGATATTCCTAACAGTTTCAGTTACACTCTGCTCAGATTTCGTTAAATCGCGACGCACAATTGACGATGGGTTTGGATTCCACTGCACTGACAGTGCATTCTAGTATACTTCGGTCTTGTTAATACTTAATTGCTGTAATGGCAAAGAGCATAGAAGAACCTTATGAAAACTGACAAGCGTCGCGTCAGCGGCTGGCGTAGTTCAACCTGCGACCGCCAGGTGGCGCAGTTGAGTTCCGTTCACCGTAAGCATCCATGAGACTGTAACGGCGCTGCGGTAGAACTGCGCATCCTGACGCAGTGGCACTTTGCACATAAACTCCGTACACTGCGACGCACTGCATGACATTGGAACGTTTGAAATAAATAATAGCGCGTTCACGCTACTCGTCATTTTTCACCGCGATTTTTGCTCCGCGTCCGAGCCGGTCCACGTTGCCAGGCCCGCGAATGATCATAAATTCATGGCAATTGAAATTCCGAGAAGCCTCGAACAAAGAACGGGAATGAAGAGTGTCGGAATACCACTCGGTCGCCTCTGTTTCCCGCCCCTAACAAGTTAATTAACGTTCGAGGAACGACAGGGTTGTCGCGAGAAAAAGAAGGGTCTCGAGAGGGAACGGTCCCTGTGAGACTTCTGGTTCGGTGTACGTGGAGGAAACAACGCGAACAAGCTTGGACGCGGTTTATGGCGTCTGGAAGTCGAATGTCACGCGGCTGTTAAGGCCAGCGGGATCGCGCGTGAATCGTCTGGCCTCGGCGTAATCTCGTCGAAGCGGTTCTTAGCCCCTTAAACGGCTGGTGCCAGTTAGCGCACCTTTTGTTGGAAACACGGACGCGTTAAAAGCGATCCAGCAACGGAGAGAAAAGAAGGCTCGAAGCCTCCAGTCGAGTTTGCTATGGTTGACAGCGAGAATTTACACGAAGCTGTCCGATTGTCGTCGAGTGATTCTTTTCCGCTTTTTTCCAGCGGAATTAACGGGATTAGAGTGTCGTATGCCGATACGTAAAGTTGTCGAGGAAGTGAAGTCATTGAAGGAAGGATTGCGTCTGAGGTTTCGCTTTGCTGCGTGATCAGACGAGGGTCTTGTTGAAAAATAGAATGTAACGTGTCGGCAGGTATATACTGTCAGTCATTCCCGATCTTTGAAACTAATTTGTTAGCAGTTGTAAAGGAATTAGTGGTCATGGTTCGGGGACACCCCAAGTTGGAGTTGAGCAACAGAGCTTGAAAGAGATTTATGATGGTTAGGTCAGCTCTGAGGATTCGGTTTGAAAGAGACTCGAAGCCAGACTGTGTTCCACGAAATTGTCTTTGCTCTTTTGTGATTATCAGGCATCCTTTGACTGAATCGTTAGACACTAGGTTGTTAGAATAGATTGCTATATAATCACATGAATCTGGAACAGGCTAATTACACATACGATACTGTCAGTCGAATCATCAGATCTGAATAACAATGCTGCTTCACTGGATAACCTGATCAGAGATTCGTTTATAGAACTTCTTAGATACTTCCAAAAATCTTTATCAATGTCTCATGACAGTCTTCTATTAGGCCTACTATTTATCGAGCAATCGATGAATGCTAAATGACAAGTCAACTTTAACAAATCTTCTTCAATTGAAGTACTTAGGTACCCTAACAATTGTCTGTTACTCTATTAGATACTGACGTTATGATCTTCCATTTCTAGCAAACCTTTCGACCAAATGAATATCAGCTCAGTACCACTCTCCCAAACTTCTTCCTCATCCAAAAATCCCTCATCTATCGAACTATTGATGTGTCCTAAATAATGAGGCAATTTTGACAATTTCCTTCATACAACTCCTTAGGTACCCTAACAATACTCTGCTGCTCTATTGGGTATTGATAACATAGTGTCCCATCCCTACCAAACCTTCGAACCAAATAAATACCAACTCAATATCACTCTCCCAAGCTTCTTCCTCATCCAAAAATCCCTCATCTATCAAACAATCAATTTTGCCCCAAATAACGAGGCAATTTGGACAAAGATGCCTTCATAGAACTCCTTACGTACCCTAACAATAGTCTGTTACTTTAATAGATACTGACGTTACGATCTTCCATTCCTACCAGTCCTTTGAACTAAATGAATTTCAGCTCAGTACCACTGTCTTAAACTTTTTCCTCAACCATACATTTCTCATTTATCGAACCATCGATGTGCCCCAAATAAAGAGGCAACTTTGACAAAGTTTCCTTCATAGGACTTCTTAGGTACCCTAACAATCGTCAATTGTTCTATCAGACATTGACCCAAGTAAATACCAGTTCACTTCCACCTTTCTCACTTTCTCTCTCACCCACGAGCCCCTCGTCTATCGAACCATCGACGCGTGCTCTCTCGCGAGAGATTTCCACAAACCGACAGGAGATGGTACGTCGCCGCTCAACGATTAATCGGGAAAAATACCGATCTGGTTGGAAGAGTCCAGGCCGCAAAAGCGATTGGCCATCGGCACGGTGTCGTTGCACCGGCGTGTGTGCATATCAATTTCAAGCGTGCAACGGCGTGCTAATGAACCGCGGAGCGCGCTCGCGAACCGATCAGACCGGCCGAGGCAATATGAGAACTGACGCGACTCGGTCCCCTACTTTCTGCAGGTGTCCCGTCCGCTTGGTTAATCCTTGTAATTAACATTTTTCTCGTTCAGTCTCCGAGCGACCGAGCAACGATCGAACCTGACAGCTGATACGCTCGGCTACGAAGGACGATGTGTCGTCGATGGATGCTCCTTTGAGATCGCCTAGGATTCCGAATACGCTTTTTTCGACAATCCGACAGGGAGAGCACTATGTACCGATGTGCCTATATTTAGACGAGCTTTCGTACGGCGATAGAACCCGACACGCCAAGGTATTCGCAGATGAAACATGCACCTTGGCAACTATCGTCGTTCTAGCGTGGCTAAACGAGGTAATCCCTGTGGTAGAAAATAGATTTAAGCGGCGTTTACAATCGGTCATTTTTCATCGACTAATCGAATCAGTCGATTGGGAGGTAGGTACTATAGAACTTGACTCGTTATCCCACACTTTTGCTGTTCATCTGCACATCTAATTGCCTAGGTTCCTAGACAATGCACCTATTAGGTCATTGATATACCTCGTTCGTTTCTTTTTTGGTCAGTAATGCAAATTCATAGTGATAACAGTGTCAGTACACTTCTTTTCAGACCTCCATTGCTCATGAGTCTTGTTGCAACAGTAATAACAAAAACTAGACATGTCTTATCGTTCTTCTAGCTGATTAACCATCCATTAGATCATTTACAGATCATAATTACTCATGATTTTCTATGTAATTCCACTTCTACATATGGTACTCTTAGATCTGTCAAATAATGAAGATTAGCCTACTCTACCTTCTGCTACTCATCTTCCTGGCTATAGATAATACTGTTGTAACTGCTCGTTAACTAATTTATGTGATTCTCTTTGCATGATCAACCACGACTGACCTAACTGATTGTCCAATGAAGACTAGGTCAACAGGTCCAATCAAGACTAGGTCCAGGATTAGGAGTTGAACGTCGATTTATGATGGTACTCTTCTTTGAAGTCTTCTGCTGCTTATCCTTCATGTTATGATAGTTGTCTAAACGTCTCTAAGATTAGATAGCGGTTGGAAAGGATGAAAGGAGAAGAAAGGGGACGCGTTTCGACCTGGAGCTGCTAGTGGACTCGTCAGTAAGACATGTCCGTGTCTTTGACATGGAGATATCATAAGCAGCTCAGGGATTCGTATTTATAGGAAGCAGGGGACTCACCAGGGACTTGCCAGGGTCCTCATACCACCTAGATTCCATCTAATAGTGAGGGTGCAAAAGGCAGCCGCTACAGATCCACTGACAACCCATTCCTGTGCAATCATCATCGACACAAGACCACTGTTGCGTCCCAAACACTGCAACTCTCACGTTTGGAGTTTGGCGAGATTGTAAGGCCCCTTTAGACGGATTCGACAATGTTTCTGGGATGCGGCCTACTCTAAATTAATAGAGCTAAACCTGATTAGGGTTAAACTGAAAACTACCAATGTGCGACTGTCTCTAGTGCTAAGTTGATCGTCATGGGTCTATCTTGACTGCCTTGTGCTGAGGTACAATCCCTTGATCGTGATGCTTGCTTGTCTTCTTAGGACTTTGAGGAGAATTCTCTGTACGACTCCTATCTCGGTGGTTGTATAAGTGCATGAGCCTACTGACTGGTCGATGTGAAACGTAAGTAGTGGCTGTGTGTTAGCTTCGACGTCCTTATGAGGTAGCGAATATTTAAACAAATTGGGTCCCTGTGTCCATCGTTCCAAGGCTGACTTATTGACCCTTAGGTTCACCCAAGTGATAACCAGGTGACAACGAGTGTCTATGAGACAAAAGAGGCTGCAATGAGGACCTAGACCAGTCCCCACTTAACTTGGAACCTGCGGTCCTAGGTCCACGACAACCACTATCTGTCTGTCAAATGAAATGTGGCATCTTCGAAGCTCAGTCTGGACACTTAACCAATCTCTCCTGAAGACAGGCTACTCTCAGGGCACCCCATACAACGATCCCCGCGCTGAGACCTTGGTACCCCAGGGATGAACGCAGACGCGTGTCGAGCGCGCGAGCATCGGGTGGCTGGCGATATTTATTAGGTTTCCACGGGTCTGATATCCTCGTTTGTCATCGGCGCGCAGGTGCAACCGGGGCCTAGGGAAAACGGCGCGCGGGCAAGGGGCCTGTTACGGCCGGTACTCTCTTACGGTGTCGCGGTCTCTCCATAGATCCAAGGTCAGCGCTGATGTGCACGAGGATCAGGAGGCGGCTCGGGGAGAGGTCGTCGCTCGATCCTGATTAATGGCCGCCGAGATCCAGTTCGTTGACTCGCCTCGCGCAGAGAGAACAAGCTTTTACGAGCAGCCCGTATCGCGACACCTTGCGCCCGGATGGATCGATGGAACGCGTGGAAATCGATCGATCCATCGATCCACCAACGGGAGGGGGCTTCAGCATTTTCTACGCCCGATTATGCGAGACACCGGTGCTGATATCTGGACTCACGATCTGATATGAGCCTAGGTTCATAGAGATGGATTGGAGCGGAGTCTCTGACTGCATTTTGCAATACTTTTGGGGATTTGTGAGAAGTTGCTATTGGGTGCATACGAATTTTGGATTAGGTATTGGACGTTGAAGATATGGGACCAATTATCGCGAATGGTATCGTTGAGATAGAGGTGCAAGAAAATTATGTGGTCATCCAAGGTCTAGGATAAGCACAACGGAATGTGTTATAGATGACTGTGTACGAGTTGCCTGGATTGAGTAATGGAAGTAGAAAATAAAATTTTGACTAGGTTTTAAATATCTACTAGGGTTATAACTAGGGTTGCATACTATAGTTGGAATTAGGGTGTAAGAGAGGTTGTGGTCATCCATGGTTTTGGGTGTGTATAGTGGAATGGATCCTGTTCTTGGATGTAACTGCTCAGATTAACTGGATTCGATACAGGAAATGTAAAATAGGAAAAGAAGCTTCTGGGTATTTTGAAAATTTCTTTCTAAGTTCGCTTCGTGACTAATTTGGTCTTGAAAATAACACCCTAGGCGGGAATTTTTAAATAAATTAATAAGATTGACGACTTTCGGATTGAACCTGTTGAAGGTGCGATATGGTAGCCATTCTTGTACCGTTGTTATTAATAATTCATATGCGTGGAATTGATTGAAACGAAGTTGTATGGAATTAAACATAGAAGTCTTCGATTTTAATTTTAATTACAATGGCGTCACGGAATGAAATATTGCCTGGAACTTTTCGAACTAGTGACTGTGATTAATTAATTCGACAGGTGATAGGAATTCGCATAGCTTATGTTCAGTGAATCTTATGTTCTTAAAACGTAAACGAAAATATGCCAATAGTTATTTCTTCACTGAGAGATAGTCGTTTATCGTTAAGTTTCACCGAGATTCCAAAAATCTTATTAAATAGTGGTCATTAATCAATAGATAATAGATCAAGGTCAGTCCGATCAGTTTCATTCATGCTTTCATAAATATTATCCCACAACCACGTGTGCTTGTACAATAAGCAGCACACGAATAATTTTCTTAATGAATTGCCTTCTGACAGCTACCTACCACACCTGTAGCTTTTCAATAAAGCGAAAGAACCCGGGACTCGAAGGAAATGAATACTTCTATGCTATATCGAACACTTTCACCGACCAGCATTGATACCGCCTGCGCGAACTTTTCCACAAAAGGAGACCATATACCGATCGAAAAACGCGGTAATCAATCTTGGTAGCATCTGATAAAATCGGAAAACGAATCCATCTCGGTGTTTAAAGTACAGTACTTCGACAATCACTCGCTTCGAATCGTTAATTACTCCCAAATTCCATCAAATTCAGGCATATAGCAGAGCTACCTATCGGTGGAAGTCGTTTCATCTCCATTTTTTTCCCACTCACGAGAATTTTCAAAATAGTACTATGCCTAGAGTAAGATTTAATCGATTCAAATAATTGGATAAAATTGGGAAAGATAACCTGTTTCTCCACTCACAAGAATTTTCAAAATAGTACTATGCCTAGAGCAAAATTTAATCACCTACCTGATGAGTTTGGAACACATGGTGTGTTTCAAATACCTGGATAGAATTGGGAAAAATAGCCTATTTTCCAAAGAAATCCTTTAAATAACCACCCAAAAGACAAAAAGCACGAGGAAAATCTATACTTAAATTTCAAAAATGCTGCCATTTTCTTTAATTTCCGAAATTTTGCTGTTTCGGTGGTTCATTTTATAGCCATATTTATACTAATCAAGATGCTCTCAAGCTTTTTCGTTTCAGATAATCAGATGGTCCAGAATTTTTAAAAACACGATATCCTAAGACTATATAATTTCCAAAATTTCCAATAATTTCGTTAAACGAAAAAATTGTAAATATTCTCCAAGTATCATGATATCCTGAGAAAAATAAAAATCCCAAAGAAGTCTACTTTTATTGTTCAGATTACAATATTACGAGAAATAGCCAAAAATCTAAGTCTCGAACACCAATGATAGCACCACAATCAATCATCCATTTCGCCAGGTCCTCAAAGACAAACCCGAGCCATGAACGGTACTATGGCGTGAAACACAGTTATACAGTGTGATCAATCCCAGTGTCCCCATCGTTGCCACTCTCCATTGTACGGACCCAAACCGTTGGTTGTCGCGGGCACAATAGCAGTGGACACGATTCGAGCATTAACCGAACGCTCGAGGCCGGCACCTATCAGCCGCGGGTATTATCCCGGTGGCTTGTGGCTGGCCATCGCAGAACCGAGGCAAACGCGTGCAACTGACTCGAACGGGCGCGATACTTACGCAGAAGTAACGTTAATGGACACTTTCTCGCAAGCGGGCGACTAAGAGTAGCAGCCCAGCCAGAGGTCGTCACTCGATCCTGATTAATGGCCGTGGGGATCTCGCGGGGC
Organism: Eufriesea mexicana; assembly: GCF_001483705.2. Classification (NCBI taxonomy): domain Eukaryota; kingdom Metazoa; phylum Arthropoda; class Insecta; order Hymenoptera; family Apidae; genus Eufriesea; species Eufriesea mexicana. The sequence continues at coordinate 45,377 of NW_016908266.1, read as the reverse complement.
TGTAAACAGTATTAATCAGGATCGAGTTTACGGCGCACGGTCGTGCCACGGATCGCATTAATCAGGATCCGGCCGTGCCGCGGCACGAAATATTCATTTAGCCGCGTGTCCGACGACGCTCGAGAGCTGGCGTACCGGTAACGCCGCGCTATTGATTTACGACCGGCTACTTCCGAATGTCCAACAGCTGGAAATCGCGCGACACCGCTGCACAGAGGCTCCCGTGGCCAGCCGTCGCCGTTTAAGGAGATATTGTGCTCGTGTGCTCGCGGTGGGTGAGAAAAGTACGTGCACCCTTCACGTTCTTTTAGCCGTGCGAGGAAATACGAGCTTAAAGCGCACTTTCTGTTAGCAGAGTGCGTGCAGCGCGTGGAGGTGGAAGGTGGGCTAGCGGGACGCCTCGAGGGCATCACGGGTAGGCTGCGCGCGCCGACCGAGTCCCGAAATCCCCACCACTGCGGACTCCTCGCTGCGCGCGCCGACAGTAGCGGAATAGGTTAGAGTCGCGGATCGTGACTTACAAACGGAATGAGAAAAACGTGTAGCGTAACGATTCTACGTTTCTTTAACGCGTTCTCCATTTTACTTACTTACTCGCGTGACGGTAATTGATTTTTATGCTTCCCGTGTGTGGTCGAACCAAGTTAGACTGGAATTAGCACATGGTCTAGTGTTATATATAAATATTTGTATGGAAAACTGAATTCGTATCAGTAATTGTGAAATTTATGGCTTATCAAGGTAAACTTTGGTTACGATAATTTGAGTATTCGTAGGTGGAGACGGTTTATGATACCGTTAGTATGGAAATTTTTGATCCTGGGTTTAGAAATTATCATTTTAGTCGTGGAAGATTCAGTGTTGATTAAGAAAATCGATGATTGATTTCAAAAATGGTTTCATGGATGTTTTTGAAGTTTGAGAATAGATTAAATAGATAGAAACTAGAAATTTTATGTACTTTTTTACTTTTCTAGAATATTCTGTTATTTAGAATCGGAATACTAATACAGTCATAGTGAATAAAGATGATCTTCTAAAATTTTCTGAAACTAATAAATAGTTAATCGATTGTTCATAAATAATATCAAATAAAAACAGATAAAGTTTCTCAGATAATCCGGTTCGTCCCGGAAAATAGTATTTCATTTTTCATGTTTCACTCATAAATATGTATCAAACAGTTGTGCATGCTTATAGAACGCTGGCAGTACGTTTGCTTCGTGATTGTTAAAAACTGTTTCTCGTTGTTGCACGATAATGGTCCTTCTATGGTAATGAACACGATAGCGATGTAATAACTGTATTACATTCACCATTCAACCAACCTCTGCCAGTTAGAATTCTTACTAATTTATTATTCATTAGTTTCACAAGATATCTATTTCACTGATTCAGCCCATCGAATTATCATCGTGAACACTGGATCAGCCTCGTTTCGTAAACTCAACAAATTCTTCCCAACAGTACAGTATCAATTATCTTTGAAACTTCCTAATCCACCATTTTGTTCAATTCGCCGAATGTTATACATAAGAAGTAGAAGAAGACAGGATATATCTAGTTTCCTATGTTTCACTAGTGTCATTTCTATATTTTATAAATTCACTAGCATATAAATTCCCCACCACTAGACTTATAAATTCACTAGACCTATAAATTCCCCACCACTAGACTTATAAATTCACTAGGCCCACTCCAAGGCTATTATTAACAAAATTATTTGTTAATAATACCTACTATTGACCAAAATAACTGAAATGAGGGGAAACTAAATTTAATTTGACATTAAATTAAATCTAATGTGCTGCCAACGAAGGATTCCTTAAAGTCCAAACACTTCAACCGGTCCAGCTGCATCCAAATGACTTCCAAGTAATTTTCATCAAGCCACGCATGTGCGTTTCCGCTACTGTTCATCAAAGACACTCAGCTCCTCTGATCAAACGTCCAAAAGACCAAGAAGAAATGGAACCTCGGCTACCCTAGACACCTTCATCTATCCTACTCGACACTGCTCATAGTAGCCCAGTTTCGTCTTCATAAACAGCAAGCCCAAACGTGTCAATGCCAAACAGGCTGCCCCAAAAGCCACTCTTAATCTCATCTCGAGAACCTTAGGCCGCGTGTGCGTCCTCAACGTGTGCAGATCCATCACGTGCAAATCGGAACGACCCAAATTCTATTAGACCGTCCTTCTGCCGCTAAGCAAGCCACACTTTCATGCGTCCTCGAGCACGCGATCGCCTGTACACAGCTGCATGTTGTTACACAGTTGGACACAAATCACGAGAGTGTACATGGGACTCGAATTTTCGATAGACTCGGAGAAAGAGGAATAAACGAGATATCTGCCAGATGTACTTGCAGTAGCTCGTTCGAGAAGTTGGATGGCAAGATGCTTGGGGTACAAAGGTGTCTAGGTCTTTTGTGGCTAACCTCGAGTTAGATAATCGAGATGCAACATTGACCTAAAGACCTAGGTCTGTCAAATAAGCGTGTCACCATTCTGACCACCCTTCACCCACATTCGACCAGGTGATGTGCTTCCAACTAGCAAGGATTTGGAGTGGCAAGAGCAAACAGTTTTGCCAGAAGTCCCCTTCTCAATCTGTCTAACTAGACCTCTGTTTGCGCAATATTTTAATGTGTTAAATAACTAACATGTCATGCTGTGTCTACAGCAGTCTTGTTTCATTCTGTTCCATTTGGTCCTGACATGTCACATTTATATTCTCTTTGTTACATTACGTGACATAAGCCTGTTTACCGAGGCGATACTTTCAGTTGATAAAGGAAATTCATGTGTGACAAATCTTTCAGATTCTGTTAGGGAAGATGGATCTGTAGTCTATCAGGCCTGTTCATATGTTTAGTACACTATAATCTATCAGATCTATAGACTTCTCATGCTATAGTCTACCAGGTCTGCGGATCTATCATACTATGGTCTATTGGATTTCCAGACTTACTATACTAGGGACTATTGGATTTACAGATCTAGAACACTATGGTCTATCAGATTTGCAGACCTATCACGTTATGGTTTATTGGATTTGTAGACCTATTGCACTATGGTCTATAGGATTTGCATATCTATCACACTATGATCTATCAGATTTGTAGACCTATGGCACTATGGTCTATCAGATTTGTTGACTCATCACACTATGGTCTACTGGGTTCTCAGATTTATCACACTATGGTTTATCTAATCTGCAGAACTCTCATACTGTGCTCTGTCAGATCTGTAGACCTATCACACTATGGTCTATTGGATTTTCAGACATATCACACTATGGTCTATTGGATTTTCAGACCTATCACACCATGATCTATCGGATTTTCAGACCTATCACACCATGATCTATCGGATTTGCAGACCTATTGCACTATGGTCTATAGGATTTGCATATCTATCACACTATGATCTATCAGATTTGTAGACCTATGGCACTATGGTCTATCAGATTTGTTGACTCATCACACTATGGTCTACTGGGTTCTCAGATTTATCACACTATGGTTTATCTAATCTGCAGAACTCTCATACTGTGCTCTGTCAGATCTGTAGACCTATCACACTATGGTCTATTGGATTTTCAGACCTATCACACCGTGATCTACCGGATTTGCAGACTTGTCATATTATGGTCTATCGGATTTGCAGATTTGTCACACTATGCTCTATCGGATTTGCAGTTAGATCTGCAGTCTTCCGACACCATGGTTTATCACGTCTGCAGACCTATCACACTAGGGTCTATCAGATCTGTAGACCTATCACACTATGGTCTATTGGATTTTTAGACCTATCACACCATTTTCTATCGGATTTTCAGTCAAATCTGCAATCTTCTAACACTATACTTTTTACCAGGTCTGCAGACCTATTGCACTAGGGACTATCAGATTTGCAGATCTATCACGCCATAGTCTATCGAATTTGTAGACCTATCACACTATGGTCTATTGGATTTTCAGACCTATCACACCGTGATCTACCGGATTTGCAGACTTGTCACACGATAGTCTATCAAACCTGCAAATTCCAGAGGTCTGCAGAGTACCTAACCCCAAACTTAGCCAGTCAGAGCACCGCGCCGTTGATTCGAAACACTGGTGGGCCAAAGACGTTGTCACGAGCATCCCGTCATCTTAATCTCATGGTAATGTCGAAGAGACACGCTTGGACACGGTGTATCGACGACGGATCAGACAGTTGCCCCGAATGTTCGACATCGAAGCTGAAGGAACGATCGATATCGATCGACCAGGCGTGGAATCGCGATGTCCGCCATTCCGCCGCGATTTTACAGCTGTCCTTCGCTCTCTTCCCTGTTCTCCGCGCATTGCTCGTTGTAGCGAATCGATTTCACGATGAGCCTGCACGCGAGTGCAACAATGTTGTTCCTGACATGCAAGCAGTCTAGATTTCACGCGTTCGGCAGTCCCGTGATAAGCAGAATTTCATCTAACCAACGTCTCATCATCAATAACATAAGTCCTTATTCTTTTCTTCATCGTCATCCTATAATTCATACCGTCTTACTATTTATTTATTTATAATGTTCATAATACATCTACTGTTATTCGCAATATCTATAATATGATTTGGAATATTTTTAATATTATTTTAAAAATAAGTAAACAATCCAGTATCACTAATTTAAGTCCCAATTATTTGTAATATCTACAGTATCATTCGAAATATTTTGAATACTATTTTAAATAATAACTAAACAATCCAGCATCATTAATTTAAGTCCCAATTATTTGTAATATTTACAGTATCATTCGGAATATTTTTAATATTATTTTTAAAAATAAGTATATATCCAGCACCACTAATTTAAGTCCCAACTATGATGGACTTAAATTAGTGGTGATAAGGACTTAAGTCCCAACTATGATGGACTTAAATTAGTGGTGATAAGGACTTATGTTCCAACTATGGGGGACTTAGGTCCCAACTTAAGTCCCAACTGTATATAACATCGACCACATCAACGTGTAATAAACTCTAGCATGATTTTCAACAGAAATATCCAGATCCAAAAACATTCTTGCATCCACTTATAATAAACCAAAGCTCGCAACAATAGCAAGCCCAAAGATAACACCCAAAGTTCTTGCCACTCATGCTCACCATACTCGCCTGAGAGAAACAGTACCGTCGAACCTGTCACTCGTCTAGATCTCAGAGACCGACTGAAATCCTCCCCAGTCAAAGTCTCATCTCCATCCAACCGTCATTCGATGAATCTCGAAGCCTCCGAGGATCACGGTCCTCTGAAAGCTGAGAAAGGTTATGTCATTCTCTTTTCTCCAGCGAAACGCTCGAAGAATCGCTCAGCTGGATACCTCTGTCGATAATCCCTGGCTGATCAGCGAGGTTTCCCAATTCAGAGCCGGTCGAGCATGGACCCAGGTGAGGATCGGGGATTTTTCGCTTCCGCGATTACACGTTGCGAAAACAATGACTCTGGTACATCGGTGCTCGAACAATGATCGTTCGACCGGCGTGGACCGATCTGCTTTCACTGATATCTCTCTTCGAGAGGCTGTTTGCACGCGTTGCTATTATTGGACGCTTCGAGCAGCGCCATTTTTCTAGCCCAGGAGGCTGGCCTAGGAAATAGCGCTCGAGTTGCGATCCTTGTTTTTATTTCAAAGATATAAAATGGTTTTACCATGTTTAACGTTCGCGTAATTAACATTTTGCAGTTCCTGGTTTTATCGTAATTGGAAATATTAATAATTTGTGATTTGGTTTTGTTTCTATTGGTAAGGTGGGAAATAGAAGAAGGATATTGAGTGAATGAATTTAGAAAAATATTTTGGAGAGGATTTTTATTTTTGGAAAATCTTCTACCATATTTTTAATTGTTTAATTATTAATACACATTTATTATTAACAAATCCGTATCTTTGAGGAGCGAATATTCAAATATATGGGTATATTGTGCATTAACAGATTTCTATTTTATTCTGTCTTTTTTATATTTATTTTTATTATATGTTAAATTATATATATTAATTGGTTATATATGCCAGAATACTTGGAATGATATTAGTAACGAATAAAACATGAATCTTAAATATATCTTAATTAAAATCCCCTAAAAATAAATAGTAGAAAATGGAGACAATCCATAATAGTCTATTTTAAAAAAGAAGTCTTTCAGATTTCCGATATATAGTTGGGAATTAAATGTCAAATATATCATAATTAAAATCCAAAAATATAAAGAGTAGAAATTGGAGGAAATCCGTTCTAATTTCTTAAAAAAAGAAATCTTTCAGATTTCCAATATATAATAGAGAATTAAATCTTAGATACATCATAATTAAAATAATAATTTAAATAAAATGTAGAAAATGGAGGCCATTCATTACAGTCTATTTGAAAAAAAATCTTTCAGATTTCCAATATATTATAGAGAATTAAATCTTAGATACATCAATAATAATTGAAATAAAATGTAAAATATGAAGATAATGCATTACAATCCATATAACAAAAATCTTTCACATTTCCGATTAATAATAGATAATTAAATCTTAAATATATCACAATTAAAATAAAAATTAAAATAAAATGTAGAAAATGGAGGCAATCCATTACAATCTATATAACAAAAATCTTACAAATTTCCAATTAATAATAGATAATTAAATCTTAAATATACCACAATTAAAATAAAAATTGAAATAAAATACAGGAAATGGAGGAAATCCATTACAGTCTATTCGAAAAAGGATCATTCAAATTTCCGTTGTATAATAGAAAATTAAATTTTAAATATATCACAATTAAAATAAAAGAAAAAAGAAAAATTAAAAAATGGAGACAATCTATTACAATCTATATAACAAAAATCTTACAGATTTCCAATTAATAATAAATCATTAAATCTTAAATATACCACAATTAAAATAAAAATTAAAATAAAATACAGAAAATGGAGGCAGTCCATTACAGTCTATTCGAAAAAGGATCATTCAAATTCCCGTTGTATAATAGAAAATTAAATCCTAAATACACCACAATTAAAATAAAAGGAAAAGAAAAATTGGAAAATGGAGACAATCCATCACAGCCTATATGACAAAAATCATTCAGATTCCCGATATATAGCACAGAATTAAATCTCAGAATTAAATACATCCTAATTAAAATCCAATAAAATAAAGAGTAGAAGATGCAGATCCATCCATCCATTGCAGTCAAGCTAAGAAAGAAAAATCTGCCAGATATATAATAGAGGATAAAATGCACCACAATTAAAATGCAGAGTCCGATGCTTATCCTGCCAGACATTGGCATGAACATTTTACAATAATTGCCAGCGTTGCATGCATCCTTAATATCTCGATGTCGAAAGAACAATAATTACTGAATCGAAACGCATTGGCAACCGATCTGCTTTCACTGATATCTCTATCCCGCAGTTTACTCCTCGTTGTTATTACCATACGCCCGGGGCGGAATGATTTTTCTAAACAAGCAACTCGTTACGTCTTGCTCGTACCAGTTCGTAACTCACCGGCCTGCACGATATATGGACTTCTCCGTTGTGTCCTAGAACCGTTCTTCGATTATTCTAACGCGTCCAATAACGCGTGTTATGCAGATTGCGATATTCACGCGTCACGTGTTAATCCCGCGCGATTATTGAATACAGGAACGATGAAATTCCAATTAGCCTTGCCGGGCTATTAAACGTAATTTGGCTCTCCGTGGACGTGGTGAAATTGATTTTCTCGCGTGCACCTTTTGCAATCCAGATTGCACATTGGCCCGGTGGCGAGCAGGGAAACCAGGGACGGTATGAAAATTTATTGGTCGCTGTAATTTTCCTTCCTTTATTGTGATAACAGAATTTATACCACGGGCTGCTGTCATAAATTATTCGCGAGATAAAAGGTTCGCAGGCCTGTTCGCGTGTTATTTTGGACAGACCTTGGTTTATAGTTTTACATTAGCATTCTTGTACTTCTTTGTTTGATTCTCTTGAACGGGTGTTATTCTATTGTGTACTTTCTAAGTTTCCTGATGAATGGCTTGTCATGGCGGTATTTATATCGATTTTTCCGCAGATTCTTTCCGGATTCGAGCAGTCTACCTTTCTCTATTTCACCTTCTCTTTCACCCGACTCGGACAGGCTTCAGACGTTTCCATGATATATTCCGTCATATCCATCGGGAACCTTCGAGATCTGTTATAGACGCTTCTGCTGCAGTTAGATACCTCTGATCAGACAGATACCTCTTCTTGCACTTAAAGCCAGTCGTTTAGTCTGTATATTTGGTCCGAATTTCACTTGGATCACATGAGAAAGAGCTGTATCCGAGTTTGGAAGTTAGAGCACCCTTTTAGGAATAGTTGTTGACGAGATTCTGATGAAGTAGATGTTAGAACAGTTCCATAAAAATATTTCTAAGATCTGCTAAATGTGTCCTGAATGATGATCCTAAAAGTGGTCTGTGGGAAGATTTCCACGAGCAAGCTGAGACGCTGATCAAATAATTCTGAATCATAACTTTGAAATAGAAAGGCTTCTGTCGAGTAGAGATTATATGAGTACATTATCCCAGCTTATGCTATATTCTCAGACCAATTTTAAGATACTAACTCATTTTGAGCCTAAGTTTTAAGTTTTAGGACAGTGCTATAAGAGGTCTTCTATGAACAGGTTAGGACACATACATCTAGCTGTACTGTGTCAAAATAATTGAACAATTCTGTGGAGGAATTTTTATGAACGGAGTTAGAACATATGTGAACATAGGCTACTTCTAAGATACTAAGATATCAACCTATTTTGAGCCTAATTTTTATGACAGTGATATAAGAGGTCTTCTATGAACAGGTTAGGACACATACATCTAGCTGTACTGTGTCAAAATAATTGAACAATTCTGTGAAGGAATTTTTATGAACGGAGTTATAGAACATCTGTGAACATAGGCTACTTCTAAGATACTAACACATTTTGAGCCTAAGTTTTAGGACAGTGCTATAAGAGGACTTCTATGAACAGGCTAGGATATACACCTGAGTCAAGCCATCCTAATTGCAAGTTAAAATAATTGAACAATTCTATAAAGGAATTTTGATCCTGATAGACCAAAACTCCATAAAAGAATTCTTATGGGACTTTTGAATAGTCCAAAATGTATTAGAAGCATCCCTCTCAGAGCTGAAGGCTCAGTCCAGTTTCACTAAAGAATTTTTATACAAAACCCACGATGTATACTAACTCATCCTAGAACAATCCTGTTGGAACCCAGATGAAGAAGCTTATAGACCGATTAATCTCTTTAATATACTTCGAAATGCTTATATTTGCAATACCAACTCTAAAACGAGGCTAAATCAAACAATTTTCAGAGGTACTTATATATTCTTAATTTTTGGAGGACTGAAAATGACTAATTCACCCTCAGTCAGAGCATCAGGAATGAGTAATCTATTTTGAACTCTGACGTAGGCCTAGGTTTATCAGCTAGCTCCTTTATAGTAACTAAGAACCAATGGATCCCTGGTCATCCAATCCTCTAAAACAATTATACCCTCATAAGTGAAGCTCATAAAACAATCTTATCAATCAAACTTCACCAACAGTTAGCGATTCAACAGCATAAGCACATCCGACGAGCCTTTCATCCGCATATTCTCCTGGCGCCCCTCATATAAAAATTAGGAGCTTGCAAGCAACGCAACTGACGCAACTGAGCAACATACCTCAATATTAAATAACAAATTACTGTTCATATAACGACAATGTCATGGCAACCGATTAACCCTTTGCACTCGAGAGGCGCCCTCTAGTCGCCATTTGATAAAATTTGGAAGCTCGATATTAATTAATACATCGAATTTAAGATAATATTACAGTGTGCGAGGTATCGAAATTAAATAATTCTACCTGTTAATTATTATACGATTTCTTATTGCTAGAAAAATATCATCAGCCTTATAGCAGAAAATTTTTCAACTCGTATACCTCCTTAGCCAAAAAATCGTCGAGTACAAAGGATTAATAGGCTACATAGGTCGATAAGCATCGCTGACAAAATGCCGATTAACAGGCTATCAGTTGGTAAAGTGTTATAAAAGTACTCCCATACTCCCACTTATTCAATCCCAGTCAGCAAAGGTTCAATTCTAAACAAGACTGAACCTAGAATCTCCTAATAATTCCACGAAAAAGCTCCTGCAACCAGTCCCATCTCATCCCATCCCAAGCCAAGATCTGCAACCCGACTCGACACATCTATTACCCGATCCCAGCCGAAAATCTTAGACCAGTCTGGCGCAACGACTCCCATAAACAACTCAAGACTCTTGTCATCCTGAAACCTGCAGCGAGCATTCCTCTCGCGATGCAGAGGAGCGAGCCGGCTATAAGAGGCGCGAATTTCATCGCGTCCAGCCAGGAGACGCTTCTCCATAGTCCATTGAGACTGGACGAGCCGACATCGGGCGGCTTTGAGGGTGGCAGTTTAATTTCGTCGGACGGCCGTAAAACCGCGCCGACGCGTATTGCGGCGCAGCCTCCTCAACGAGAAGAGGTCATCGCGAGGATAGGTCTTGGCAGCTCGTGAACGACAGAGCCGGTGGTTAACCGGCGGCTCGCAACTTGCCACTTCCATTCCGTTCGCTTCTCACAGGCCTCCGAGAGGGTTGATACGCGACGCTCGGCTTCCCGCCACGCACGCCTGATGGCGAAAGCGCGACTGGTTTTAATAACTCGACGACCTTCGCAGGAATATAGTCGGTCGAGGAGTTCGAGCAGTCATTGCTGCATTTTTTCGGGGGCAACTCAGGCCTCTGGAAAATTAGATTTGCTCCGGCAGTTGGGGTACAGCGGCAGTCTAGATTGGGCTCGCTGCTTGACAATGGAAAATGCTTCGCTGTGTCAGATTGCACCTGGATTTTTGGATTTTTATCCTTTTGGAGGGAAGGAGGGTCTCTGAAGATGGAATTGTTTCGAGTAATTTGAAGAAATCGAAAATTTTTCAATTCTTATTTAGGAAGTTAGGATTGAAGTCTTAGGTCTTGGTACCATGAGTCCAAGTTTGGATTCTATGCAGGTTTGTGGTTATAGATGGAGTTTAAATTCGTCACTATCGAAATGCGATTTTTATTGGTGAGTTTAGATCACTAGTGTGTGTAGAATTTAAGATTGAAACCTTTGGTGACTTGGTATATTGTACTATGAGTGCAAGTTTTGGATCTTTCTATATTTATTTTCATTTCTGTGAATTTTCAGGTTTGGTGACATAGATGGAGTTTAGATTGGTGATTGTAACATACAGTTGAAGCTTCTTGAACTTTTATATGAATGTACATAGCACTGTGAGTATAAATTTTGCATATCTGGTGAAGATAGATTTGTTTTGAATATTGGATTTTGATTTGGATTGACAATTGTAGATGGGAGTTAGGTTTGAAGTCTTGGGTCTTGGTAGCATGAGTGCAGATTTGGATTTTTAACTTCGTTTCTCTGGAAATTTATGGTTACAGGTGGGATTTAGGTTCGTGACTATAAAATTACAAAGTGTATTGGTGATTTTAGTTCATATATTGACTATGGAGTCTAAGTTTGAGGTTCTAGGTGACTATGTATGATACTATGAGTGCAAGTTTTGGGTCTTCGAATTTTTATTTTTATTTTCACTTCTGTGGAGGTTTGCTGACATAGATGGAGTTTAGATTTAATATTCTTGGATCTTGATCTTGATTGGTGATTGTAACATACAGTTCAAGCTTCTAGAATTTGTGTGTGAATATACAAAATACTAGGATCCTAAATTTTGGTTGCCTGTTAAAGGTAAACTTGTTTTGAATATTGAATTTTGATTTGGATTAATGAGTATAAATAGGAGTTAGGTTTGAGGTCTTAAGTCTTGGGTTGTCTGTCATGCTATGAGAGCGAGTTTTGGATCTCTGTCAGAATTTTTGTCTTCGTTCCTCTGGAGGTTTGTGGAACCTCCTTTTACAGATGGAATTTAGATTCGTGACTGTAGAATTACAATTTGTATTAGAGATTTTAGATCAGTGGTAAAGGTTATCTTGAGGTTCCAAGTGGTTGTGTGCAAATATGAGTGCAAGTTTTGAGTCGTTGAATTTTTGGTGACATAGATGGAGTTTAGATTTAATATCCTTGGATCTTAATCCTGATTGATGATTATAACATACAATTGAAGCTTCTGGAATTACGTAGCACTATGAGCATACATTTTGGATTTCTGTTTGAATTTTTACCTCCATCTTCCTTTATCTTCTTCTTTTACGACCTTTTATTATAAGTACGATTTGGAACAATGATTCCCTAAATTTAGATAGAATTTTGTAGAACGTGAGTGTACTTCCTATTACAATTTGGATAACAAAATTACGTTCACGACATACCAATACCCCTAATTTTATTTCATCGATAATCCAACCTGAACCTACCTATAATCGTCTAACTAGGAACAAAATCGAAATGCAGGTAACACCTTTTCCCCCGAAACAGCCTTGGAAAGCCAGTGAATCCTCAAACATGCCAGATGTTCTAACCGTCTGAGTACTTATTGACCAAAGTATCCCAAGCCACCTAACAACTTTCATTTAAGATGACCCGAGATCAAACGATCTCGTCTGACTTTCTCACTCGCTCCGAGTCACCTTGCGCGAGGATAACACATTGGCCGAACGTATAATCAAAGGTGGCTGGTGCACGGTCGGAGTGGAGCAATCCTCCGGCCATTCGTTCAACCTGGAATTAGCTGGATCGTGACGTTACGCATGATTCATCTCGAATCCGACGATTTCGAGTGTGGCGAGGAGTGGAAACGTGTGTGTAAAAGAAATTGAACACAGGGGGGAAGGCGTTACGTTAAGCAGCAGCTTAGAAAAGCGCCGGAACACAAGCACAGTCGACAATGGAACATTGTACGCTAATGTCGTGCATGGACATAATTACGTCCGTGATATCGAGATAGGCTGCTTCATGCGTGGGTGAGAATCGTGTCATTAGTCAGTCGGTACCAGCACGCCATTAGACACGGTCCGTTAATTGCGGAAACCGATGGACCGATCCGGCTGGATCTCTTGGATCCAAGGAATCCAACAGGACCAAGAGTTCTTCCTCTGGTCAACCTGTTTGCCACATGATTTATTTGTCTAGAAGGCTTCCTACTTCCTCGGTACACTGTTTTATTTCACGTTTAGTGATAGCTTTTATTAATTTGTTGCAATCCTTGGTCTCTGTACCCCTTTTCTCGCTGGAGACTGTCAATGACTCGTCGGAATCAGTTCTTTCTTTGATTAATTTGTTAGTACCGTGATTTATTTGTCTAGGAGGCCTCTCACTTCCTCGGTACACTGTTTTATTTCACGTTTAGTGATAGCTTTTATTAATTTGTTGCAATCCTTGGTCTCTGTACCCCTGTTCTCGCTGGAGACTGTCAATGACTCGTCGGAATCAGTTCTTTCTTTGATTAATTTGTTAGTACCGTGATTTATTTGTCTAGGAGGCCTCTAAGTTCCTCAGAACACTATTTTATTTCACGTTTAATGTTGGAATCAGTTCTTTCTTTGATTAATTTGTTAGTACCGTGATTTATTTGTCTAGGAGGCCTCTCAGTTCCTCAGAACACTGTTTTATTTCACGTTTAGTGATAGCTTTTATTAATTTGTTGCAATCCTTGGTATCTGTACCCCTTTTTTCGCTGGAGACTGTCAATGACTCGTCGGAATCAGTTCTTTCTTTGATTAATTTGTTAGTACCATGATTTATTTGTCTAGAAGGCTTCCTACTTCCTCGGTACACTGTTTTATTTCACGTTTAATGATAGCTTTTATTAATTTGTTGCAATCCTCGGTCTCTATATCCCTTTTCTCGCTGGAGACTGTCAATGACTCGTCGGAATCAGTTTTTCCTGTAATTAATTTATTAGTTCGATAATTTATTTTTCTAAAATACTTCTTACTGTTTTAGTAGACTATTTTATTCTATATTTGGTTTAACTTTTATTAATTTATTCGAATCTGTGATCTCTATAACTCCAGCGGCGAGGGTGAGAATAACATTCACTACAGTAGAATATACTTTAAGCCTGTGTTAAAGATGAAGCTATTACAATATCAACTAAACCACAGTTCTACAAACGAACGAGTATTCTAACCTCAAAATCACGGATCTCGGAATCCAATTTTATCACGCAAACTCGAAAGACAATCACAAATTCGCATTTACCACACCACCACTCTGATCCTCATAACCACAACTTCGATAGCTAACACCACACACGTAAAACCGAATTTATTACATCGATGAACAAACATACCAGGCCCAACCAATCCTCTCGGATCCCCAAACGCGACTATCAGATCTAATAGAGTCCCTAGGGCAATAACAGCTCGGATGATTCACCTAACCGCGAATTGCACATTCCCACGAGTGTTTACAAACGTTCTAATCCACTCAGGATGATTCACGAGCGTGGCGGGCAGATTTTATCCGAGGCCTGTTTCGCAAGTTCGAGCGGTCGCGGAGATATTAACTCGGAGACACGGCTCGTGAGGCGGTGCACCGAGCGTTGCTTGCCGAATTCTTGGCAGAGGTCCGCGGCAGAGACGCATGGTCGCGATGATTCATGAAAATGGGTTAAAAGTTAATGCCTCGCCGCTGCTAGGGACCCCGCACAACGGAATTCGAGTGATATAACACACGCTCGACAATCGAACCGTGCTCGAGTTTAAATTTAATCCCCGAACGATCGTCGACCAGCGCGCTTCCTTTTCGCTCCTCGTCTCGCAGCTTCGATTCCACGCGCGGAGAGCAGCTCGAGTAATTTATTCTTTCGAGGTGGCTAGGCTCTGTGTATTATGTGGTAAGGTGGTGATCTCGCGGAGTGATTTAGGGAACAAGGAATGGTCGAATGGGTGGCGCGCAGGTGATGGGGTGGCAACCTCTGTGCTTGCGAGGGAAAATGTTGTGTCAGGTGCTTTCTTTTTGCTTTCACTTTTTCCTGGCTACTTGAAGTTGTGGATATCGGTACATGGATAAATTGTATAATTTTTTGGGGATGCATGAGATTTATTTTTAACCATTTTTCTATTTTTCTTGGTGGATAATAAGCAGGTTTTGAAACTTGCTTGACGAATTTTTTGAAATTGTTATATGCAGTGATTGTTGTTATTATTGGAGATTTTAATGGGTTTTAGGTTTTGGAATTTTTGCTATTGAGTTTTGGAATCTTTTTGAGTCGCGGTTATTGGAGATTTTTACCTGGTTTTGTGAAAAATTCAATTTTTAGGTTTGAGGTTACGTACGTTTTATTTCCAAATTTTCTTTCAAATTTAATTAGCTAATTAATTTTATTTAATTTTATTTAATTTATAAATTAAATATAGTTTATGAATCTTTCATTGGTTTTTTAAATTTTCTTTTGAGATTGTGTATATCTTACAATTGAGATTTGTTTTTGTTTCAGACTGTAGAATCGTGAATTTTGGATTTTTATGTTTGGTGTTATGTAATTTATGGTGTTTTGCATTTTAAAATTGCAATTTCTGGATTTTCTTTTCTTGCAATTATTATTTCCATATTTTTGTACTTTAAAGTTACAAATCTTTCAGTTCTTGTATTATAAAATTACAATTTCTAGATTCGTATATTTCAAAATTATAATTTCTAACCTTCCACATTTCAGAATTGCAAGTTCTACATTTTTATATTTTAAAATTGCAAATTTCTGAATTTTCTTACCATAAAAGTGCAATTACTATATTTCCATATTTCTCTCTTTCTCAAAATTATTCAGCCTTTAGAATTTATATCGAAGCAATAATATAAAATTTCCTAATCTTTTATTCTTAGCACTCTGTTTCTCGATTATGTGTTTAAATAGCATAACTCACAACCTATCTACCTCTCCACATTTTAGAGTTTCACGTCTCAGATTTTTTAAATTATTCAACCTTGAAATTCCCAACTTCTCCAACCCACGAATTTCTAATTTCCCCAATTTTCGAATTTTCGAATTTCATAGTAGAAAATTTGTAACGAACTGGACAGTGGTTATATTATCACAGCAGTATTTCATACTCTACAATTATGCGAAAAGTAAACCCTTTGCGATATGAAGTAGCAGCTCGAAGTGAAAGTTTTTTGCAAAGTAAAACAATCTTTATTGCTGCTTCGCTTTCATAAAAGTTATGCACGTATTATACAACATGTACATAAACTGAATAGCAACATAACTCGAGGCTTCATTCCATCCTATTAACATTTTCAAACTAATCGTAAAATATTATTTTTACATTTTTCTCGCTTTTACGTCATCCAAATCATCTTCGAACAATTATGAGGAACATTTTTCAATCTTCTAAATTTTCCAATTTCAAACAATTACTTAATAATAATTATTGTAATAATTAAATTAAAACGTAACAAAATCGAATAATAAATAGAAATGTCTAATAGTTCTTTTCTATTATTATTGTATTATTTAAATGATTTAAATTATTCTATTATTTGTAAATTCTTTTCTATTATACTTTTTAAACGAATTTCAAACAGGAAATTTCGTTAAGAATTAATTCAATTCTGTTTTATTTTGCGGAAATTTTATTGTCCAAATGAAACAAAGGTATGCCAATATATAATGGCACAGGAAGAAAAATATATTGGATTATTCAACATTGGCAGTTTCGCGAACAAAACACGTCCTCGGGAATATAATTAACCTATATGCATAAATAATAATCGTTATTCTTCGAAAGAAAATTCCCACACGCGGAAGAGAAGCTATAGCAAGTGGAGGATTTCCATTTATCACTTCGAAAGAAGCGTCGATTTATCGTCATAAAATTCAACTTTCACTAGAAAATAGCAAAAAGTTGAAAATAGTCAGGGAAACTAATTTAGTCGGTCTATATTACCAATTATTAATAAATATTTGCGATCACTTAAAAACCATTTTCCTCGCGAACACCTAACACCCAGCAGACTTCACATTTCCCAATTAAATTATCTTTATTTATTTATTTATATGGAAAATATTCTCCAATGGCGTAGAAAAATGCATTAATAATTTCGAAAGAATTTTTGGAACAGAAAATATTTGACAATCACAATAACAAATTTTTAGCATGAGAAATAATACTGTTGTATTCCAAGTTAGTCTTTATTTTCATTACAAACTTACATGCGAACTTGCATACAATGAACTGAACTGAAAGAAAGGAAAAGCCAGAGAAAACCCTCGTTTGTGTCAGAAAAGTGGTGAAAAATGAATGAGACCCTATGTAATTACGCCCCTGAGGCAGCGACTTTCGTAGGGCCCAAATTGTCTTGTATAAACCTAAGTCGTTATACTCCATTATTACTATCTTAAACAAAATCAAAAGTCCTGCTGGATCAAGAAAATCGTGCATAAATCATACGCAAAATTAGGTTAGTCGTTGTCTGAGCGAAACCTAACCTAAAAATATTGAGGGAATATTCGTTTCATATTGAAAAGAACGTGTCCACGAAATCGATAGAAGCGAATATTGATTATTTAATGTTTATTTAACGACACAGATCGATGAACTGATTGATTTGGACAGCACAGGTCCCAGTCATCGCCAGAAAAATTGGAAACAAATAACACGCTGTCACTAAAGCAGAAAAGGGTGGGCCTGCACATCGTCAGGATGCAGAGTTTATTCTTAGCATACGTAGCTTTACTACAACAACCCTGAAATCTTGAAAGCAGTGAAAGGAGCTAAGGATAGATATATCTCCTCGATCTACAATGATCGTGTCATAAATGTTATGCGAGAGATAGATCCGAGAGATACGCTTCTTGGTGAATCCTTGGGGAGGCTTTAGACTCTCTGTATAACTAAGTTAGTGTCATTTTTTGAGGAGAATTGTTGACAAGGCACGTGATCAACGTGGAGACTTTGTTGACATCGAGTGGCAAACACTGGACTATCGTTAGTGTTCGAAAATCGATCTGTTTCTTGTCTTTCACGATTCCTCTATACCCAAGTTAGCCTCTAGCTACTGTGCACAGATCAACTGAGACAGGAGCAAAATTTTCCGAGTTGTTTCAAATCAAATTTGAAAGAACATCTCACTGTATTCAGAAGTCGTTGATTAATTTGGAATTTTTCCAAAATTAATTGCGATAATTATTTGCGAATTATTGTAAATTTATTCGTATATACCAACCTGGTGCACTCCCACCATTCTAATATCGAATTCCTGTGCAGGAAATTCAATAACGTAAGACAACGGCTGTCCTTTCAATTCCGCTAACTAAGTCCTTCAATTAACTGTTCAATTAACGGAAAGTCATCCCCAGGCAAGCAGGCCTGGGAAGATCGACGTTCCCATTATCGTGGATCATTAAGGCTGGCTTGTATGAGACGCAGAAGGTAGAAGTCAGGGAGAGAGACACCTCTGAATGGCGCGCGATTTGCATGAGAGATATGAAAAACAGCAGGCAGTAAGTCGTCGCGGCAATTTGCAGGCGAATGTAGGCCAGGCACACCGAGCACACCGAGATTAGGATAATAAATATGGCCGAGGTGAAATCATCCACCGTGGCTGACCTTACCGGTGTTACCAGAAGAGGATGACGAGGAAGAGGAAGAAGAGGAGGAAGACTCTCGCGATGGCACCCTCCGCGCGTTTTATAGACATAACCTACATTTTACCCGCGATACGCTCGTCTTTCAGCGAGAAAGTCGACACAGCGATCCCGTGAACCTGCGTTTTTCTCTCGTTCTCTCTCCTTCTCTCTCTCTCTCTCTCTCTCTCTGTCCTGCGCCATCTTCCGTTTTCCGTCCTTTACTCGACTGTGATTTTCGAACCACACGCGATTTTTGTTAGGTTAGGTGACTCAAAGGGTTTTGTTTCTAGGAAATTTTTAGTTATCTAGGGAATTTTAGTGTCAGCGTGGAATTTTTTGGTATTACGAACGAAATAATAGCAATATTGAAGTTTAAAAAGTATTTTTAAATTGCAAATACATTAGGTTCGTTGTGTATTATAGTTCGTAACTTGACATTGTTTTTCGAAGATTGATCTTTGAGACAGGATAATAATATTTAGTAATTTAATTTTTCAGTATATTGAATGACATGCGATTTTTGTTAGGTTAGATGGTTCGAAGGGTTTTGTTTCTAGGAAATGTTTGGTGATCTAGCGAATTTTAATGTCAGAGTAGAATTCTTTGATGTGAGGAACGAAATAATAGCAATATTAAAGTATAAAAAGTATTTTAAAATTGTAAATACCTTAAATTCATTATACAATTTATAGCTTAGCATCATTTTTCGAAGATTGATCTTTTGGAAAGGGTTATAGTTAGTATTTTTCAAGGTATTCAGTGACGAGGAACTTTTAGGTTAGGTTAGGTGAAATACCCTGACGTCATTTCGGTGCATTAGATGGAATGAGTTAATACTAGTTGGACAGTATCATTTGATTAATTGGATTTAAATTTTTACTTTGATAATCTAGGGAATTCTAGTTCTAAAGTGGAATTTCTGGTGAAGGAATTATACTATTAAATGAGCGAAATTCAAATAGATGGCAAATATCTTAATAATCTTTTGAAAAATCAATTAAATTGGACCCAAAACTAGCTAATCTCCATTACACATATCTCTGTTCAATATAAGGGTCTCTAAGGTGGCCTTGTAACCGGACAACCCGCGTCTCCTATTAAAATCCGAATTCTATTAAAACCCGAACCTATCCTCAAAGCTAACCTAATGAAACTCCGATGATGGACAACTTAAAGGCCTCTAAGGTGGCCTTGTAATCAGACAATCCATGTTCTTCCATTAAAATCAAAATTTTCGAATACTATTTTAAAATAACCCAAACCTGGCCCAATGAAACTCGATGATAGACAAACTCGAGGGTCTCTAATGTGGTCTCGTAACCGGACAACTCGTATCCTCGATTAAAATCAGAATTTTCGAATACTCATTCCAAATTTGTATAGCGTTAGAATACTTTCGCGAACCACCGAATATTCTCATCGCCAATCGAAGGTTAGGAATACTCTCCTATCGTGCTAGATCCGGAAAAGACGCTCGGCGTGTCGGTATTAACGAACGGATCCACCATGATCAGCTGGCAATCCGCTGAGGAATAGAGTCATAACTCTCTAACTCGCACGCGGAGGATCGATGGTACGCGCCAATTCCGCGTCATACTACCCTTCTCTCTATCATCCAGCCGTGCAAGTGGTAAAAATTAGAAACGCGAGAACGTTAACGTCGCCATCATCATTGGCGAAGAGAAACGGCGCGGCGAATACGCGCGTTGAATGCAGATCGAGTTTCGCAGTTAGCGGTCTAGATTTGTGTAAAGATCTGTCAGGGTCCGGCGAAACGAATGCTCGCCGTTGAAAATTATGGCAATCTAGATCCAGGCCCTGGTAAACGCTATCTCAAGAGCGCTAATTAATTTTCCACGGGGACGCCTTGGTCTCGCCGTGGCTCGACACCGCGAAACGAGCAGCGTAATTGCCTTGCCGGGGACAATCTTATCGCGATCCTGGCAAAACGGCTGCAAAAATCTCCGTTTGTTCGAACGTGACTGCGCTCGTCTCTGCATACCTCGTATTCATGCTCGGATCGCGTGTTAATTGTTTTCCAGAATGTACGAGGTGCTATGGAAAAATTTCACGCTGTCCTATAGGGTTGCACGAGTAATCTGTGGATGACTCGTAATGGATATTTTGTTGTAAAGTTGGTAACATTAGAAGGGAATTTTTATTGCAAATTTTGTTGAACGAATATTATTATATTTTAAGGTGGGGTTGCTTGAGAAATTTTTTGATGGCTCATGGTGGATATTTTGTGGTAGAATTGATAACATTAGAAGAGAATTTCTATTGCAAATTTTGTTAAACAAATATTATTATATTTTAAGTTGAATATTAAATGTTGTAATTCAAAAAAGTAAAAGAGAAAGAAAGAAAATTAAATTGAGTATTTAATTGAAAAAATAATGCCTCTTTTTAATATTGCAGTTGGATACTGTATGATTTTTTATTATTGCTAAAAATGATTGTGAATGTATATTTAGATATAAAGAGTACAAGTTAACTTTGATAATTAATTTCAGAAACATAATTAGATTTCTAGGATTCAAAGTTAATTGTATAAATGGTGAATCTAGAATTAGTTTTATGAATAATTAATTTCAGATGAATTACCAAAGAGACTAGTTTTTAAATTGATTTTATAAGTACAAAAAATTTAACTAAAAATTATATTCATAAATGACCGACCTAAACCTAAACATAACCTCAAAAATTAAAAGAGACCAATTAAAAATAAATTCCAAAATCGAAAAATCCAGGAGTAAATCCAAATATAATTAATCCAAAATCAATCCCATGAACAAGCAACTAAAAATTATATTCATAAATGTTCGATCTAAACTTAACCTCAAAAATTGCTAAACCAAAATTAATACGAAAAAGAACGAATTAAAAATTAATTTCAACACCAGAAAACCTAGGATTAATTTAAAATAATATAATTAACTCGAAAGGAATGCCACGAACATCGAAGAAAAAATTAATTCCTCAAATGACTGATCGAAAATTAATTCGAAAATCGAGCAATCCACTGAACGCGAGCAGCATGCTCGCACGGTTTATCCCGCGATCTATCGCGTGTCATACGTCGACTCCCCCGTCGCGTTCGTTCCACGAACTTTGTCATTAAAAGCGGCGCTGCTGGTTCTCGCCCCTATATAATTTATAGGCACGTACCTACGCATAGTCAAAACGCGATACGATCAGCCGGCCGTATTAATACAACCCCGGCCTGTGTCTCTGCTTCTTTCCTCGTCTCGCCACCTACGCCCTATCTCTGGCCCGAGATTAGATCTCGCTCGAAAAGTTCAGCGCGGAAAGTGTATCCCCCACGGTGTATCGTGTCATCGTCGCTCACGCGTTGCCCGACCAGTCCTCGAGAAATGTCATCGTCGTTTCGGTGCTCGTGACGCCAGGCTTCCTAGATCTTCCAGGCGAGTTAAGGGGATTTTCTTTTCGTTCCTCAGTCTATCGAAATGGCTGCTGGTGCGCCGTGTGTTGAAGCGTAACAGGGTGAGAACAGACCAGTAACGCGGTCTTCGGATGAGACGCAGTTGGAACAAGATGGCGTAGATCTAGTAATATTCTAACCTATGGTCAACGAGAATTGACATAATGTAAATATAAATAAGTGCATGTGAGCGACACTTAATCAGACCAGGATGGAAATATCTAGGAAATATCTAGGATCTAGGATCTAGGATCTAGCCGATCCAGGCGTAAGATCGAATATTTCGAGAAAATTTCGGCAACTTTATACTCAAATACCTATATAGGGATTTTAAAAGTCGATTCTGAGCGTCCATGTTGGATATGATTGATCACGTGACCATATTTTATATTTCTGGACGTTGCTCGTTGAACAGAGTATAGGTCAGCAGAATTTTAGGTTAGGTTCGTTTCTACCTTTACTGGATTTTCGAATTTTTGTTACTTTTTTTAAATAATGGAAGTATAGTAGCGAGGATATTTCGCACGATTATAATGACGAGCAAATTTTTAGGTTAGAATATACAGTCTTAGAATATACGTGGAATTTTTGGAGGACTGTTGTGTCAGGGGAAACTAGGACTGATTAGAGTATTGAGATCCTGTAATTTAGATAAATTGAACTTGGTTGTACTTTCTTGTTATGCGAGAGTTTGATATTAAAGTTGTCAAATTAGTCAGGGTGACTATATTGATCTAATAGTATTATAGATCTAAAGATTTTTGAATTAGGGTCTCGGTGATCTTCCTTTTTGAATTTGCGAATATTTGTTGCTCTGTTTTGAATACTGGAAACATTGTTTAAATAGAAGTTTGTATGACAATATTATAACACTGTAATTTTGATGAAATTCATCATGGTTGTATTGGTTTCTGTTTCTGTCACTGTGAGGACCAGTGACAGCTGATAGCGAAATCTGCAAATGGAAGCTGAAAATTTTTAATCTTAGAATTGTCAAACCTGTCTACTGGTATTATAGATCCCAAGAAATAGTCAAGTTCTGATCTCAGAGCTAGGATTTTTTAATATTCGTTGCTTTTTTGGAGTAGGACAACAGTGTGTCAATAGGAACCAAGGCTGATAAGCCCTTGGGGTACTATAAATCTGTCAAAATTGAACTTACTTGCACCTTTCTGTGATGTGAGGATCACTGAAAGCTAACAGAAAAATACGCAAACGCTATTGCATAAAAGAATATCTAAATTTGTGTCAAATTTAACCTGGTTATACATCTTTGAATCTCGATAATAGCTAACAGAGGAACGCTGGATGAAGATTTTTAGCTGGATTGCGTGAAGATGAACATTCTGGAATATTTATAGAGGATGTTACTGTCAAGGTGGCTGAACCGTGGAATGTATAACAGGTTTATCGTGTCATCATCGAGTTTTCCTCGTGATTTGTGGTTTGTAGAGCAACGAGAAGCAACTCAGGAATGTACTGGCGCGAGTCCGGGATTTTTTAAACGTTGCTGATTCCTGTGATGAAGAAGAAGAAGATTGTGGAACATTTATGGTGGATGGACATTAATGTCAGGATAAGTCGAACAGCAGAGGTGCTACAGGGAAAAATCTGTCTGGGAGGAAGCAATTAACATGGCTGAGGCAGCTGGCTAGTGACACTGCCAAGCTGAGAATCTACTTGTTGGAAGGCTGAAACCTCTGTTCTGAAAGTTTTTCATCCTCCTACAAGTGTTAACTGTCGTTTCCTAGAGTATCCATGTTCCATTGTGTAATTGCTCCTGGTGACGGAGGATTGGTTTCCTAGTTTGTGGGTGTGAAGTTGGTGGTATGGTGGGTGTTGGCAGGTATGCTGCCATTGGTAATAAAAGGAATTGTGGTGATATAAATAGCAACTACTGAAATGGTAATGGCACTATAAACAGGAATGATGGTTTCGTATGGTACATTAATTTAGTTTGATCTTATCGCTATCTCAGTAGTAACTGTCATTATTGGGCATTATTATAATTAATAAGTTGGTTTTACATCGATACTTTTGTATTTGGCACAGATCTATTAGGTACAACGTGATAGGCAATTTTCTAATAAAAAAAATGCAAATTTTTCACTAAATGATTTTTCTTGTTGAATAAAATAATCATTTTGTTATTATGAGGATATAATATCGTTTACTTGTAATTTATATTATTTATTATTATTAATTGTTTGTATTATCTCGTTATTAATGGTTCCTTAATGGAAAGAAAATTGCTGTGTTACTAATTATTATTGTGATATATTTTATTATAATAACGAATAGTACTGGATAATACTAAAAATATTTTTAAAGATAGATTTTATCTACTTTCCAGTATTTATAGTATTTATTCTATTTTTGATATTAAAAATTATTATTGTGACATAATATTATGCACACTAGTCTCGTCACAGTAACAAATAATACTAGACAATAATACGAATATTTGTAACAGTAAATTTTATTTATTTATACTGAAATATTTATTTTATTTTCGATATTAAAAATTATTATTATGACATAGTAATAATAAAATGGTATCTTAATAACAGGGCAGAGAGGATAAAAATAAAATGTATTATATGTAAATAATATTTACTAAACTGCATTTTATTTCTATCCTTTCCCACGCCCCCATCACTCTCACACCCTCTCTCCCTGTTATTATAATCCCTTTTTATTAATATATCATAATAATAATTTTTAATATCGAAAATAGAGTAAATATTCTAATTACTGAAAAATAAATAAAATCTTGTATTATAAATATTTATATTATTGTCTAGTATTATTTATTACTATGATGAGACTAGTATGTATAATATTATACCATAATAATAATTTTTAATATCTAAAATGTAATAAATACTGTAACTACTGGAATGTACACCCTCTCACCCCTCCAGTACCAAATAATTTCAAAATAGTAATAACAGCCATGATATCGGCTCTTCAATCACGAAACAATATTATTCCACCAACATCTGTTATCGCAGCAGGTAATCGCTGCAGCATTGACAGTCCCAAATCCTGCGAAAAATAATCTTGCTCGTTGATCTGTGGATAATAACAGCGGTATTCGTTTTCAAGCAAGAAGCAAACGCTGTTATTCGATCGTTTAATCGTGTCATTAAAAATACGTAGACATCTCGAGGAATAGTTTGCCAGCAGTGTAATGCCAGCAACTCCGAGACGTAGCCTAATGTCTGCTGCTTGCCAGTAAACATAAAGTCGGTATTACAATTAGTATTGCTACAGTTACTGCCACAGTTATAATGATCAATTCATCCAGCACCAGCATTAAACTCGGTTATGATTCCCATAACAATAACGATAACACCGTAACTACCGGCAGTAACAGCGGCAGCAACAAAACAGCAACATAATCTCGGTCCCAGGCTCTCACGAACCATTTAGCTATCTCTACATCTTGAATCCATTACCCGCAATCATTTTCAAATCACAGCTCTCGTATAAATCATCCGACGAGCATTATGCCTGCAGATACGAAAATCGTAAAATTCTTAAATACTCGCGTGATTTCTATAATTCGCATAGATGCGAGAAAAAGATTGTGTTTTGTATTCCAGTCGGGTAATATCATCCATGATCGTGGGAATATGAGAGGGAGGACGAGGAAACTTACCTGTTATCTCGAGAGAGTATTATTGTGCGTCTTTCATTTTTATTGGGTTGGTCGAAAAGTGAAATATTGGATGGTATTTTTAGTATAAAATAGTGATGATTCTTTTTTTAAATAAGAAAAGTTTATTGAGTAGTGTGGATAGTGGATTATTTTAGTCGGTAATTTTCATCCATTTTGTGAGCTGTTAGTTCTAATTGGAGTTTGATGGTGTATTATTTAATATTAGGGTAATTATATATTATTTAATAATAATAAGGGAGTACTGTCTTTTACTGAAGAAGGAGAGCACTATCCGTTATGAATATTCGATATTAGTTACTGGACAACCTAGGAATATTTTACTGCATGAAAATAAATTTTTAATTACTATATTCGGGGGAATCGTATGGTACCACTTTTTAATTTGGAAAGGGAGAGTTTATGAACGTTGAAGTGCATGAAATTCTTATTTTAGGGATGGACGTCGTCCCAACCTTTACTTGATTGAATTGCAAAGAGATAATTCTCACTGTTATTAAAAGAAAAAATTCCCTACTTCCCTAGATAGTACCAGATTCTTCACTCCACGTCCCACCAATATTAAAAGAAAAATAGGGAAACATTTTATGATTTTAGAAAACAATATTTCAATCTTCACCTATTCGAATGAAAACGTCATTCCACTATGAAAACCAAAAAAGAATTCCCTATTTCCCTAGATAGCACTAAACAACACTGTTCACTCCCACGTCTCCCGAAAAATAAAAAATAAAAAATAGGGAAACATTTTATGATTTCAAAAAACAATATTTCAATCTTCACCTATTCGAATAAAAACGTCATTCCACTATGAAAACCAAAAAAGAATTCCCCATTTCCCTAGATAGTACTAAACGCTATTGTTCACCCCCACGTCTTCCCGAAAATTAAAAAAATACAAAATAGGTAAACATTTTATGATTTTAGAAAACAATACTCCAATCTTCACCTAATCGAATCAAAACGTCATTTCACTAGCAAGACCAAAAAAGAATTCCCTATTTCCCTAGGCAAACCAAACGACACCCTTTCCACTCCCACACCCAGACCCCTAGCCACACCAGGCCGACATTAAAATGCAAACAGAGCTCGGCGTTATCTCGAAAGGGCACGACTCCGGGTTCTATCCGACGAATCACGAAAAAACTCACTCTCTCGGGGCAACGTCGTATAGAAGGCGAAGAAGATGTAGGACGAGAAGGACGAGAAGG
Source organism: Eufriesea mexicana (assembly GCF_001483705.2). Taxonomy (NCBI): domain Eukaryota; kingdom Metazoa; phylum Arthropoda; class Insecta; order Hymenoptera; family Apidae; genus Eufriesea; species Eufriesea mexicana. The sequence goes on along the minus strand of NW_016908266.1, from coordinate 18,414 downwards.
TTGGAACGGCCCGATGGAAGCGTTTCTCCTTCGGCCGTCTATTGCGCGAACATGCCGTTGTTTATTACCACGATTCGCCAGATAGTATCAATTGAATGTACCGCTCCTGGAAGGAGATTAATGCAATCCCAGCAGGCAGCTCGGTCGTGGAACATCGTCGAGCAACGATCCTCTGCGAGCCGTTACCCCCTCCTGCTAATTGTTCGCCTAATTTCGTTGGCTCGTGCACTAGGATGGCGTTGGATCACGCGATTAGGCTGTCGTCTTCTAAAATTCATCTTGCTTCCTTTATTTTCCTTGTCTTTTATTTTATTCCTGTTCTTTCACCGGATAATGATTCGGGGTAGAAATTTGTAGAAAGGGAGGTGGAAGAGATAATTTAGGGATTTATGGTGATATTGGAATAGAATGAAACACGTAGGTTAGTAATTTATGAGAAATATTCATTATCAAAGTAAGAAGGTATTCAGATATCTTTTAGGTATTTTAATATTGGCGATTGAACATTTATTGAAAATTTGATTTAAATTTGAGGTTAGGATTTGATAAAAAGACGTTGAAAGGATTGAAATATACTGAAACAAGTTATTATATTATATAGAATATTCGTATTTAAATAATTCTATACAAGGTGTCTCATAAATAATGGTACATCCAGTCGAGAACGTAAAATAAAATTCATTTATACGGGGCTGTGTTTTTGAAACAATTTGGACCCAATATTTGATGATTCACTATACGTACTTAAGTCTGTAAATTAAAAATAAAGTTGCAGGCTTAATCTAAAACGATTCGTTACAATGGAAACATTTATAACTACAAAATGAATGTATAAAAATTATAATTATATCAGAACCCATTAGTATAAGGTATGTATAGTAAGTCCCCAATTTCTCAAAAATCCAAAGCTAATTTATTAATTATTTCGAAAACGAGGTCTCCTGTTAAAAAATTTTATTCTTCATTTCCTGTTTATTTATTGACGTAGTATCATCTATACTCCATGCTAATTCCACTAGTTACATGATGTCCTATACATCAAAGATGGCGTATCTACTGAGAATTGGGTTTAGGTTAGAACTCGTTAAAAGGGTACATATAAGACTTAATTTCAGAGATTATTTACACTGAAACAGAATATAACTGGTCCGCCATAAAATCTCTCATTAAAACGTATAAACTCGTGCAAATATTTCTACACATCCGAGATCATTTACGAGGCATTACGAAGTTAGGTTAGAATTGAGTAAGAGGACGAATTCAATTCGAATTTTAATTCCGATTATCGAAGTGGAATTAAACGATGCACGAAAACGTGGCTGAATATTTTCACACCGAAACGGAATATCGAAATACACGTTTGCTGAAATTTTATAGGAGACAGCAATGGCGTCGGAATCCTGCGAGGAGTGCACGGAGAACTCCTTTCACTGGGGGCGATAAAAATACCGTTCTGCTCCGACTGGCGAATTTTAATACAATTTTATTGATCGGGGAGAAGTATCTTGGTAAAAAGGAAATATTTCGAGAAAAATGGCGGAGTTCGTACGATGCACTCTGGTGCCTGTAAATCGGGACGTTAACGTCGAAGGAAGGAAATAATTTTAGCGCGTTGATCAAGTTGTAAACTAGAGATTTCCTTTGAACGGTAGAAAATTCGCGTTTCGTATGCCGGAGGGGAAGGAATTTCCATGAATAAGGATCACGCTTGCGTAAATCATGCTTACGAGGAGCAGCAGCATGACGATGCGCTTCCTCGAGTGCGTTTGACCCTTTGAACTCAATCTGCTTCTATAAGGTTATCCGGGTAGCGATATATTAAATGGAGGGAAATATTGCATAATGATGCAGGATTAAAAGAGCTTATTAGGATAAACGTCGCGGTTAGCTCGTTGGGCCAGGATTGAAAATAAAAGGCTCACGGGTAAATAATAGTCTTCTTTATTGCCCCGGGCTTATTTGTAATGGAAATCAAGTTTATGGACTGCGATATGCATCTACTAATTGTGCACTCTACTTTTTGCCGGCCGCGTGCAATTTCGTGTAATTTTATTTCAGCCAGTTACATTTTAAATATACACGCGCATACGTTTAGCTGCGTTTACGACGGCAAAGAGGCCCTTTACGATGGTAAATTAGTCTACCTGAAACGTAACGCGAATCGCGTGGAAAAAATATGTGGGGTATATAAATACAAGTGTTCGTAAAATCCACAATTTCGTGCAGATTATATATGATCTAATATAATGGAGGCCTGGTCTAATCGGCTGTAGTGCAAAAATACTCTAAGTGATTGCAATAATGGTAATAATAAAGAAGAGATAAGGGATGATCAAAGATGTGCCTAAAATCTGCAGCCATTTTGAGGTTGTGACTGAGTTTACTAGGAAGCATGAAGTCATTGGGTGTTGTGTATATTTCTTTTTATTCTTGATAATTATTTCAAGCAGCTTTATCACAGGCCTAACTTCATCTCCAATTTCCAAACCACCTAACTCGTTTCAGATACTTTACATCGGTTATTAATCATGTCAGTTATCCTAATAAATTATTTAACAATTACCAATCCATAAAGAAACCTCAGTATCCAATTAATTAGGCTAAAAAGAAACTGAGGTCTCTCAGACACTTCGCATTACATATAGATATTAATAAAATCAATCACTTTACAGCTTATCTAATAATTATTAATCTCAAAATAAAATTTTTGGGGTTCCAAAATCTATTGAACACTCTGTATCCAATCGATTAGCGGAAAATCCTCGAACATATGAAAAATATGAACAAAAGAAGGAAAACCTGAGGCCTCTGAGATATTTGACATCACCTACTAATCACACCAATCACATGATACCTTATCTAACAATTATCAATCGTAAAGGAAAATTTTTGAGAGTCCAAAATCCATCGAATCTTCAGTATCCAATTGTTCAGACCAAAGGGTCATGCGCAGATGCAAAGGTCTACCCAAAAATACGAGAACCTAAGACCTCTGAACCAATCCACGTCACCTACTAATTACACCAATAACATCACACCTTACCTAATAATTACCAATCGTAAATGAAAATTTTTGAGAGTCCAAAATTCATCGAATCCTCAGTATCCAGTCGTTCAGACCAAAGAATCATGCAGATACGAAGTTCTGACCAAAAATACGAGAACCTGAGACCTCTGAGGCAATTCACATCACCTATTAATCACACCAATCACGTCACACCTTATCTAACAATTATCAATCCTAAAGGAAAATTTTTGAGAGTCCAAAATGCATCAAATCCTCAGTATCCAATCGTTCAGACGAAAGTGTAAATCGTTCATGCGCAGATGCAAAGATCTAACCAAAAGAACGCGAACCTGAGAGCTCAGTCTTAAGTCCCAAGTTTTCTTCTGACTTGTAAATTTCGAGAAACGTTTACATCACTTATAAATATTGCCAAGCTTATATCCTAATGATATTTCGTGTCACAAGATGATCGCAAAACGTTAGATAATAATCGTACGATCTCAACTAATCTTATGTTCATATATGAACGTCCGCCATTTTGTTTTCGTCTTTCAGGTCGATTTTCCACTCGTACAAGATCAGACATCGTTCGATCGGTCATTGAAGAGTCAACGTCGGGATCGATCAGCAGGCTGGCTCATTAGGCCGCGACAAGGCCGTTCGATTTCTTGCCTGGATCGTTTCGATCGACGTTCCGCTCGTTTTCGCGCAGGTGCAATGAACGACGTGGAACGACGACAGGAAAGGCGGAAACGGTGAAAGCGGCGACGCTTCGGTTACAACGGAAAGATTAGCCGGGATGGCTAATTACCCAGTTTCGGATTACCCGGAGGACAAGCGGAAGAACAGCGGATATCCGGATAGTCCGTTGGGTTGGTATCTCGATCGAGAAACTCGACGCGTTCGGTAGAGATATGGTGATTTTCGTTTGGGGATTTCGAGGATTGGTATTGTAAAGGGGAGTTTCCAGTGGGAATACGATCCAGGTGGATTTGCTTCTGCGAGTTACGTAAAAATTTTATTTCGAGTAATTAAGTATCGAAGAAAGTAATTTTATATTGGATATTATATTAATTTTTATTGTGGGTAAAAATAATTTTAGTGTAGCTATTGAATTAATTTTTATTTTGGGTAATGAAGGTTCAATAAAAATTATTTTATTTTGGATATTAGATTAATTTTGATTTTGGATAACAAATTATGGCTGAAAATCATTTTATGTGAAGCATTAACTTAGTTTTTATTTTCGTTAATGAAATGTGGATAAAAATAATTTTATTTTGGGTAAAAAATTATGGGTGAAAATAATTTTATTTTCAATACTTAATTAATTTTTATTTTGGTGAATAAAGTATAGGTAAAAACAATTTTATTTCGTATATTACATTAATTTTAATCGATTAATAGATTAGGGATAGAAATAATTTTATTTTAGGTAAAATATTATGGGTGAAAACAATATTATTTTGAGTACTTAATTAATTTTTATTTTGGGTAATATAGCATAGGTAAAAATAATTTTATTTCGTGTATTAGATTAATCTTGACCGATTAATAAATCAGGGATAAAAATAATTTTATTTTAGGTAAACTATTATGGGTGAAAACAATATTATTTTGGATACTTAATAAATTTTTATTTTGAGTAATAAAGTATAGGTAAAAATAATTTTATTTTCAGTAATGAAGTATGGATAAAAATAATTTTACTTTTGCTGCTAGATCACGAATAAAAATATCAAGTACAAAATTATTTATATAAAAATTTATCCGCATAAAAATTTCCCATATTATAAATATAAAAATTCTATAAATTTTATCGAATACTATACACGTAGCTCAGCTATGAATTAAAATTGCACGAAAATGAAAATATTATCCCACTGTCAAAAATATCTCCACGGATAAATACCAAAACACTTGTTCCCATATCAATCCTGTAAAACAGAAAATTTGCTTAATTCCTCGAAACGCTAAAAATAAATTTCTTAAAGAAACATTTGCCATCTCCGAAGAAGGTTACATTACAATTCCAGAATTGGTAATTATCTTAATATTTTTTCAAGCAATTAGTCTCGCTGTTGGTTCATTTTCTCGAATTCCAGCTACCGTAATTCGCATCGTCAACAGAGCGTATCCGAATAACAAGTGGCTTAAATAAAGATGTACTAACAAGCTGTAAGCGATTTACGAAAAAGGGACCCGAGCATCTGTGGGCCCAGGATGCACACGAAAGAAGAGACTTGAAACATCCAATTAACATAACCGTACGAATGAACCTCAATAGAGTTATTGACCTTTTTCCTTTATAGATACAACTCGTTTTTCTTCACGATCTCGAACAATTATCGGAACGGGCAAATTGCCCGGCTTATAATAAATATTAACCCTTTGCACTCGAAAGGCGACTCTCAGTCACCGTTTAATCAAATTCTGAACATCATTATGGTAAGATAGCAGAACAACTGGTCTTGAGACACCGAAAATTCACGAAAGAACAAGAACGCGATAACGCAAACTCAAAACTCGTAAACTGATTTAACTTAGAGAAAGAACACCAAGATAACGAAAACACGCAAAGACGCACACTTTTAAAACTCTCTTTCCAACACCAAACGACTCACGCTTGTGCTGGTCACAACCGATTTCAAAGGACTCTGTTTTGGTTGTCAAGGATCACGCTTTTATGCTTTCCTTAACCTATGCTTCACCTCCCCGTAGAGGAGTCGCGCAACTTAATTTTGTTATATAGAATAACTTTTCGATTTGCTTCTAGAAGATATCGATCGGTTTACAATTTGTTTTTCTTGGCAATAGCCGATTCGCGATTTCTTTTGGTATCCTACGTTATTAATTAATATCTCGAATTTGAAATTGCCCAACAATGCGTGGAAAATCGAGGTAAAATAATTCTACGTCTTACAATTAATTTGCACTTTTTATTTACCGTTTTGAAAATATTGTCGATTTTATGGCAGAAAGTTTTCGAATCACTATGTTCTGTAACGAAAAGATCACCGAGTGCAAAGGGTTAATCACGGTCGACAAATTCAGGCTACTCGGTAAATTCGAAGACTTATGCAAATACTCACGACACTGTCCACCAGCCAGCTTTTTAATAAAGTTCACCGCTCGCGTTCAGATACCAGATGCAATTTAGAGCGATCAGGCCGATCGGACACGGCGTTCTAAATTAATTTCTCAGTGTGATATTAATTCCGACCGGCCACCCTACACCCTCTGGTTAATTCGGAGTAATTAGAGCGATCGGAGAGCCCGATCGTGTAATTCGCTTTTGGCCTGCGTTCTTGCGTGGACGGAATGGCGATGATGGAAACGACAGAGCGTTGGATCCACGGTTTCTCCACCAAAGGACGCGCCATTGTAATCTACATCTGCACCGAAATTACCCTGTTATTAGAACACATAAAACGCATCACTCGCATCCTCGGAAACGACCGAGTCTAACGAGTACCACTTAACGAGCTAATAGTCCAGCCACGTCGTTCTACCCAATTAGATCTGTTTCTGTAATTTCCACGACGATTCGAGGCTGTCGCTATGCTCGGATTGTTTCGCGAAATCGTGGCAGGATTCTGCGAGATTTTTGAGAGTTTCCCGCGAGATTTCGGGAGATTTTCGTGATATTTTTTGGAAATCTTCGCGAGATTTAGAGAATTCCTTGTGAAATTATCGCGAGATTTTTTAAAGGTTTCCGGGAAATATTCGTGAAATTTTTTTAAAATTTTTGAAAGATTCTTCTGAAATATTCGTGACATTTTTGAGAGATTTGTGTGAAATATTCGTGAAATTTTTGTAAGATTTTTGAAAGATTTTTCTACAATATTCGTGAAGCTTTTGAGAGATTTCTGTGAAATATTCGTGAAGCTTTTGAAAGATTTTTCTGAAATATTCGTGACATTTTTGAGAGATTTCTGTGAAATATTCGTGAAACTTTTGAGAGATTTCTGTGAAATATTCGTGAAACTTTTGAGAGATTTCTGTGAAATATTTGTGAAATTTCTTTCAGACTTTTAAAAGATTTATCTGAAATATTCGTGAAGCTTCTGAGATATTTTTGTGAAATATTCGTGAAATTTTTGGGACATTTCTGTGAAATGTTCGTGAAATTTTCGTAATATTCTCGTAAGATTGGTAAAAAGAGCAAATTATGAATTAAATGAATTTGATTTCAAATTCTATGGTCAGGATGTAGGATAAGACGAATTTTATAATAATTTATATAGTATAAAGATAAATCAACTCAATAAAACTAAATAAACGAGATTGAAAAGCATTTTACGTAAAGAAAAAATTAATAAAGGTTTAATTTGAATTAAATTTTGCTACTGTTGATTTACTGAAAGATGTGTTTATTTTTCAAAAAGGATAGAAATTTGTTCGACTTATTTTGCATTTGAAATATTTGCTTTGTTCCTTTAATTTCATTTACATTTAGAAGATTGCTCGGAATAGTCGAGTCAGAATGACTCGTGTTGCTCAATGACGATGATAAATTGCAAAAATATCGTTCCGCAATTACTCGTTAATTAGACGTTCTAAATGGAACATTTACCACGGCGTGGTTACATAATAAAATTGTTACACTTGTTGAAGAATAGAGTGAAATGTGGATTTCACTGTGACGATGCATAAAAGCAGTCTATCTCATACGCAACATCTAAAGTGTCAATCGATCCGTGAAATGTCTGAAGAAAATCGCCATTTTACACTCGCGAAAAAATCATTACGTAGTGCTAAGTATGTCTCAGGAAATCTATTGCAAAATCCTGACAAATAATGAATAATAAATCGTTCCACTTTCTGGGTGAACCCCCCACGAACATTTGTCACTCTGTAATTAATAACGGTGCTTGACAGTAAGTTCTTACACATTTAGCAAATCAACAAAAATGACCTACGTAAATAGTCCAAAAATGCTAAATTTAAGATCAACAGGTAAATATATCAAAAACTCAAACGTTCCAAAGAATTACTATATTTATAACAGTTTATGCAAAAACATATGTAACATACCAAATATCTTTAATTAATTTTATTTAAAAAAGAAAGGCGCTTAGAAATTATTATAATCGCTGAAAAAAATATTTTCAAGTATAAAATAATCCTAAACATAGAACGAAACGTGATATATCATGGAATTATCATGGATTAATTTAATTAAAAAAAAGAATACTCCAAAAAAATATTTTCAAATATAAAATATTAAATATCCCTAACTAGGATTATTCAATTCCATACTTAAAAATATTTGTATAAAAATTGTAGTAATCGCTAACAAATAGAAAAAACATAGTATTTAAAAAATATTAATCATCATTGATAAAATTCCTCCCAAAAAGGACGCGTAAAAATCGTGATAATCGCTGGAGGAACAAGTGCATGATCTTCATATTTAAGCGATATTAAAATGTACATATTTCCAGACAAAAAATATTAAATACCGTTGATAGAAATCTTAATAATCTCCAGCCAATGAAATCACATAGTATTTAAAAAATATTAATCACCATTGATAAAATTCCGCCTGAAAAGGATGCGTAAAAATCGTGATAATCGCTGGAGAATTAAGTGCACGATCTTTATGTTTAAACGGTATTAAAATGTACATACTTGCAGACAAAAAATATTAAATATCGCTGACTAACGTTATTAAAAAAAGGAAAAGGGAAAAAGATTCGAGAGAATCGCGATAATCGTTGAGAAACATAGTAATTGGCCTTACGAATGCCCGCCGCATTTTTTCGCGTTTCGTCGACGCGGCGTATCGGAAGCCGCACGGTGGCGCCTTAGGGCGCCTTTTCACGCGCACGCATTCACGCACGCGCAGCACGGGAGAGGCGGCCAGGCACGCGTGCAACACGAGCAACGAGATAATGGGGCGTAACCGAAGCGGCTTTGCCTCGCGGTGAAAGTTAGCGCCGTGACGTTAATTGAGGAGCGCCTTAGCGTTGCGGAATTAGGAGCCGAGGGCCTGGTTACGGCGCCCGCCGTTTCCTTTCGTTTCGTTCCGTTTGTGAACGAAAAAGCGGCTGTAAAACCTATCCCACCGTGTATCGATATTCGCCTCAATTAGGGTTCACGTGTCAAAATCGTTCCCTGGTACGGCGGTATTAACCCCTTGTCGGTTAGGAACACAGGCTTATGGGATTGTTTGAAATCTAGGTTAGGTTAGGTCACACGAATCCGGTGAATCAATGATACATATTTTCCGAGGAATAAATATTAATTCGCGTGGAAAAATTTCGAATTTAAATAGACTGTTCTGTGTTCTATACAGGGTGTCAAATATGGGACAGGCCTATTTCTAGATGGCGCTTCTGTTTTAGTGAAATTATTAATGGCATTAAATTATTTATGGTATAATTTGGATGATATATATTTCCCAGGGAATAAAGATTAATTCGTATGGAAAATATTTTGAATTTAAATAGACTGTTGCGTGTGATATACAGGGTGTCCTAGATGGAACAGGCCTACTGCTAGATGGCTCTCTTGTTTTAGCGACGTGGAAATTATTTATGATATAATTTCATTTAATTTCCTTTTTTTCGTTTTATGCAAATACATGGGAAATAAATATACAATTTACACATACTTTCAAATAGAGGTTGCAAAATAAATAGACAGATTTATAACTTGTTTGAATCATTTTAAGGGTTTTAGAAATACTTAAATTACATTGGATTCACCAATAAATGATTTATAAATCCCATAACAAGTACTCAATCATTCCACCATTAAAATTGTTTAAATTTCGAAATATCGTTAGAAATATTAACTTTTTCAAGATTCTTGGAATTCTTAAATTGCATCTGATTCACCAATAGACGATTAACAAGTGCTCAATCGTGTCACCGTAAAAATTGTATAAAATTCGAAATATGAAAGATATTGATATTTTCAATACTTTTTAACTCTTGAAAGATATTAATTTCTTTGTCTCTGCAACTTCTCACTAAACTCACCTGAATCCTAAACTACACCCCATCCCAGTTACTAACCTCACCCTATATATACCGACATGGATCAACGTATATGTACATACGCACATTCTATCCAAAAATGAAATTCCCCATAAACTTTCGCACACCCTGTATACATACACGGCAAAAGGAACACAGTACCAGTCTATCTATAAACAACTGCAAAGGGGAGCCCACCTCTGGAAATAAAAATCCTCTGCATCTCGCATCGATCTTAATTAAACGACCGCTGAAACTGTGTACTCGAACTAGCTCATGCGGACAAGCCCAAAGTAATACTTCTCGACCGCTGCCGCGTGACAGTCCGGGATAAAGAAACCTGTTTCCAAGTCGCTAAGTCAACCGCGTATCTATTCCGCGACAATAAGTCCTCCGACCACGAGATAAATCTGAAAAAGAACCGTACACCCTTCGTACCCTCTTCGATCGCTGCCCCAGCACCCCACCAAACGGAGAAATCGCCATATTCGGATCAGTATAATTTCCATTCGTCTATCCATCATCGTTGCTCGGCGTCCTGGCGCGCGTCGCGTTCGATCATCGACTACTCGACCGCCGAGCAGTCAAGTCGCATCGACGGAACGGGGTTGAAGGCTGCGCGACGCCATAAACGCGACCACGGCCTCGAAAGGAGAACAGGATTTTTATCGTCCAGCTGGAGAGAAGGATTCCTTTCGCGGCCGATTGTACAGCGTTATCACCGTTCTCTCGTCCTCACCGGGGACTGCTGTGTCGCCTTGGGGCCCCGCCATAGTCTGTCTGCAATCACTATGGTGTAACTGTTGCGTGCTGAATAAATTTGGAAAATTTTTATTTCAAATTTTGTTTTTAATTTTATTTTAAATTGGGTTTAGAGGTGATCATAAATACTTGAGAATTATGGGATTCCTGTATCACCGTGTGTCCCCGCCATGGTCTGTCTACAATCACTATGGTGTAACTGTTGCGTGCTGGGTGGAATAAATTTGGAAAATTTTTATTTCAAATTTTGTTTTTAATTCTATTTTAAATTGGGTTTAGAAGTGATTATAAATACTTGAGAATTATGGGATTCCTGTGATGCCTTTAGGCTTCGTCATAGTCTGTCTGCCATGACTATGGTACCTCTGTTGCGTGTTTGGAGGTAGCTATTGAATTCTGAAAAAATCTTATCTCTGTTATTTTAGAGGTAAAATAAATTTGAAAAAATTCTGTTCTAAATTTTATTTTAAATTTTATTTTGGATTAGGTTTGAAGGTGATTGTCTTTAAGAATTAGGGGAGTCCTGTGTTGCCTCAAGGCTCAGCCATACTTTGTCTGCCATAATCTACCTCTGTTGTGTGTTTTGAGGTGGCTATTGAATTTTAGAGGACTTTCATTTTAAATTTTATTTTGAATTGGGTTTAAAGATGTTTATTATATTATTATATTATTACAATATTACATTATTATATAAATTATTATTATAAAAATTCAATTCGTGAATATATACAAAGTTTGCAACTAAATATTGCAGTAATTTTCAAATCCGTGTACATTTTGAAAAGATAAAAGCTTCACAAATTAAACAAGAAATATTCCATCCAACAGATATTCAAAATCAATTTCCTCGTAAACGAAACTTCCAGTAAGAAAAATTTATTCTCCATCTTCCACTCCTTTTTTCATATAGAAACTTCAGTTTCCAAATTTTCTCGTGCACACCGCTGTTTATAGAACATCCTGTATACCTCGCATAGCCAACATGCTGCGCGACACAGTTACAGTGAGATTCATTCGTCGAATTAAGAACTCGAAGCAAGCCCATCGTCGAGGCTCTCGAGCAAAAGCAAACCGCGGTCTGATTCCGGGGCCACTGATCAGCCGCAAGAAAGGATCGCGGTGGCAGTAATAAAATCGCAACAAAACGAGCCGAACTTCCGATAGATAACAGGCATAAATCAGGAGTAGCGGCAAAAAGGACGAGGCGTCCCATTATATCTCCACGAGCATGCATCTTAATCCATTAGCTCCTATCGTCCTGCCATCCGAACGGGATGAAAAGCAAGGAAAAGGAAGAAGAGGAGTACCGGGTACAAGATAAAAAAGGAACGGGACAAGCAGCAGCGACATCGTCTTCGAGGAAGCTTATCTCCTAACACCGTGCCGAAATTCTGCGATTCCCTGTAGTCCGAGACAGGCGAACCGACAGCCTCTGAATATATTAATTTCGAGAGCGTCCGTCAGCTTGTACCGCGAGAAAAAGGTCAGCCGAAGCGAGTCGCTCGAGGACGAGCGAATTCATTAATAATTTCTTCGTTCGCTCGCGCGAGCCGTGAACAGGTAAGGTAGGGAGCCCAGAAGATGTCGGCCGGCCCTGATTGCCGACCGATCAGTGGGTTAACCTAACCTATTCAATGCATGGAGATAGACACGCGGGAATTTTCTGAGTTCGTTGGAGCATTTGGCTATTAACATGAATCCTGAATATGAATCCATAATTGATTAATTGCTCTATCACTCTTAGTTTTCGGAAATTGTGAGTTTCTCTAAAAAGGCAGGATTTTTTAATAAAATTAAGTATTACGTAAAATGTAAGGAGGTTAGGAGCTTCGTTGTTGATTTATAGGTTATGTGAGAATATCTCGGGTTTATCGATGTCCATAATTATAATTATTTGTACTTTTGAATAATTATAATTGGTCGTCGAGGTTTAAAAATTAGTCTCCGAGCGTACTTTTTACGTATATTCTTGCATTTCTTCAAAAAGTTCTTTGTCTGGCACGAATTTCTTCCATAACAGCGAATTCTGTAGGCTTTTTTAAAGAAGAAATCATTTAGAAATAATATTTGGATTATGTGTAATGTTGACAGGATGTTAAAATATATATCGGGAATTCGTAAACGAGATTTTGCCGCCACGCGGCCATTGCTCGCGCGTCTAGCTTCGTCAGGGCCGTAGTTACGTGTAATTCACACCAAAATCATCGTTCAATATAATCTTATTTCTTTAAATATACCACATGTTTAAAAAAGTTTATAAATTATTGCACTGATTGTTAACAACAAATTGTTTACAGAGTTAATTTATAATAAAAGTGAAAACATTAATAAATTGTTGGCTATTACTTAAATTCATAACAAATTTATGTTAAAATGTACCAATAATTTGCAAAAATTTGATAAATTATTACACTGATTGTTAGTAACAAATTAATATCGTTAATAACAAATTGTCCACAACGTAAATTTATAATAAGAATGAAAAAAAGTCAATACATTATTGGGTACTACTTGATCTTATAACGAAATTATATTAAAATGTACTTCTAATTTGCAAAAAGTTTATAAATTATTGCACTGATTGTTAATAACAAATTGTTCGCAACGTATATTTGTAGTAAAAATGAAAAAATTAATAAATTATTATCTATTAAGGCGGAAAAATAATAATTAATGGAATCGGCAAACGTCGGAAATTTCCGCCGATCTTCGGCCAACCGGCGGCTATATAAGGGGCGACGCTACGATGTTCCTGTTATTTGTCGGTTCGACTTCGGAAGTGACACGTTAAAATTTTCGTTGTGCGCGAGGGGTGGGGGTCCGAAATGTGGTTGGGGCTAGCCACCCCACCCACATCCCACCCCATTAAACAATTTACTAATAATTTTCTTTTTGTTTTCAGGTATTAATTATTCTTTTTTCCAGGTTTTAATTATTCTTTTTTATTTCAGATATTATTTTTCGTTTACATTTATTTATATTTCGACATTCGAATATTTCGTATAATATTCGAATGTTTCGTCGTTAGTTTGTTTATTTCTCATCGTTGGGTTGTTTATATCTCATCGTTGGGTTATTTATGTCTCATTGTTGGGTTCTTAATAATTATTTCTTTTTTCAGGTCTAATTTATTATTTTTTCAGGTTTTAATATTTTTCTTCTTTTCAGGATTTAATTATTTTTTTTCTGTTTCAGATTTTCCTTTTTTCTTTCAATCGATCTTTACTTGAGAATTCGAATATTTCGTATAATATTCGAATGTTTCGTTGTTAGTTTGTTGCTTATGTGTCATTGTTAGGTTTCTTATATCTCATCGTTGGGTTGTTCCATCTGTTTGGTTTATCATTGTCGTTCATATTCGTTTCGCTTTTACTGTCTTTCCTCTTACTAATCCGTTTCATTTCAGATAGATATATATATTTCCTTTTCAGGTTTATATATATTTTCTTTTCAGGTTTATATATTTTTTCTTTTTAGGTTTTCACGTTTTTCAGGTTTCCATTCGGAAGACATAGTTGGACGCCGCGCTTAGACCTAAGTAATTATAAGATAGACACCTAGACTAAGTAACATGTGCGCGCCATCTGTACAAAGGTAAGCTACCTAACTTGGAGCGAATATATACATTTCATATTTTTCTAGCTTCATCCCTCTCGTTTACCAAATAGAACATAATTGTTCTCGCGATAATCGCGATCGTTGTTAAGTACCGACTAGCCTGCGCGACGTACTCTCGTGTACTCGACAACTTCACGTCTCATAAGTCATCCTCACGACCCGTCTCCGACACTCAATTCCAGCCACTGTCAATCTCGTCATGCATCGGGTTCCAAGGTGGCCCTTGGGTCACTGATTCTTCTGGACTTGATGCGGGGGTCCAGCTGCCCCGGTCGCGTACGCGACTGGGGTTCGGGTACGCAGTTGGACGGACATAGTGTCTACGGTTAGACCACAGGGGTGATTAAGTTCTACCCCGTGTTGCTGGGATGCGAAGTGTCTGTCTGGCTTGCAATGCCCCGCCGGACCCTTGTATCGACTCTGGGGTTTCGGTGGTTCGGGAACCATCCTTGGTTCACGTGTAAGTCATGGCGAGTGCGGCAGTGACTGGACTTGGACTAGGCCCGATCGGGAGGGTGCCGAGGCATGAAGTTATCTCTGTACACGAGAGTACGTCTCGTAGGCTAGTCGGTCTTTCGAATAATCGCGAACTCGTTCGGGCGCGTCGCGATTTTCTCTTAGCTTTTCTTTGCTCGCGTTTTTCATATTTGATTCCGCAATTTTGTGGGAACTTGAAAATATTAGAGTCTTAGCGTTGCGACTGTAGAGTAGTAAATTTTAGTATATCGTATCGAAATCCCTTTTATAAGACATGAAATTTAATAAAGTGTCAGTAGAGTCATTTTAATTTCTTTCGCTCGAAGTTAGGTTAGGTTGCCTTTGATACAGGTAGCGCCAGCAGGCTGCGCCACTAGGGCGCATGTCGGGTCTCGATGCGTAGCCACCTCCACGTGGTGAGACCTGGTAATTGGTATCGAAAACGATACCAAGCTAAGAGCTGCGCACCAAAGTTAGTTATGAGTTGGTTATAAATTATTCATTAATTAGTTATTAGTTAATCATAGACTATATATAAGTCAGTGATAAGTTAGTAATAAATGTAAGATATTCCCTATCTCGTATAAATTTTCAGTGTTCCTTTTGAACCTTGAAGACGAAGAGTGGGCAGTATCTCTTGTAGTAATATGTAAATTGAGATCGATTATGGAGCAATTTCAATTACGGATTCGTGTTCGGGTAAGTAAACACTATAAAAATTACCCAATGAATATTGCAGATTAAAATTCATGTTGGACAGTGTTATCTTGATCTTGATTGAGTGTCCTTCTGGGCTGTCTATACTGTATTAACTGATTTTGATGCACTCGTTTACTAGGGGGGAGTTAGGAAGTTGAATTTTGGCGAACCTTTTGTTGCAGCGTAAAGAAGGTAGGTGGCGCCGTAGTATATGGCTAGTTAGAATTGGTCTTGCATAAACTAGACTAACCTATGAATATGCACATCTTCTATATACTTTATTTTACATACATCAAGAAAATTTAATCTTCGTTATGAAGGAATGTATTTCACGTCATAAAATTTAATGTCAGATTATCCGAACTAGGGCGATCCACATCGGAAGTAGTGGGGAGCACCCTATCCCCACCACCGCGACTTTCCCCCAGCGCAACACGATTTATTCGCGCGCCACGACGAGCGCGCCCCCTTGACGCTAGGGACTTTCACATTCTGCCGGGTTCGCGCACGAGGCACATAAATTCTTATTAGCGATTAGCCCATCCGAAATGTAATAACGCCGCGCCACTGGATGTATCATTAGTCGATGATAGACGACGCGTTGCGCAATTAACAATTACCGTGGCGCGCGCGTCCGCCGGACGGGAATTCCCTCGCATTCGGTAATATAAATTAAAGGATTACGGTAGGTCCTTGAAGCGGGAAAAGTGAATCCGTCGATCGAAAGCGTTACCCAACGAGCGAATAAATTTCATGAAATCTCGGCGGTGAAGGGTCGTTCCGTAGGATTTCGTTCCGCGTTCGTTGAAATTTTTTTACAGCTGAAGCAATTTTCAGAGTCAATGGAATTTCACTGCGTGTTAGCAACGCTTTGGAAATTTTTCTTCGAGGTTAGAATTTTATTTCAATAATTTAATGTATACGCATTTTATTTTAATACTCGTGTGTATCCGTAATGCTTTATTGGTTATTTTTGGAGGTTATAGTTCTGTTATGAATGATTTTTATTTAAATATTCTTATATTTTAGGTTAGGTTTAGGTTAGGACAATGTTCCATTGACTTTTTTTTTTTGTTAATTTTCCTTAACTAGGTATATTACTATAATATAGTGTTCTTTCTTTATTTATATTTATACTTGGATATATTTATTTATACTTATATAGTATGGATATTATATATTTATTAGCTTTTGGGATAGATTTAAATTATTCTTATCATAGTTTTTTGACGTCACGAAGAGATATTTGACGACCTCCTTGTGCATTCTGTGCTTCTGCTACCTTTCTTCAGTTTCCGGACGAAAATCATAGATGGTACTGATTGAATGTCGCTCGAACTTTTATCCTTCTACATCTTATAAAGGGAATCAACGCGGTATCAATGTGTTAAATGATCCTTAGAAAAGGATAGAGAAGAATAGTTTACCAATTTGGATTAGATGTTCCTGTTACCAACAGATACATTAAGCTGAAACCGCAAAATTATTTAAATTTCTGTGATTGATTTATGATCTTTTATAATTGCATCGCAAAGCTGGATCCTTGAGCAACATTCTTAACCAATTTTTGCACATAATTTGATAATTTATTTCTTATCATTAATTACTTAATGGCGTTTAGGATTTGACAACAACGATCGACACGTATGACTATTAAAATAATTAATTATGAACAAAACTAGACATAAAATACGAACAAAAGTGATATGAGAATATTCCAAAGGATATTGACTTTATAACGCGTGCATGTAATTCATAAATTAATTGCATAGGAAACAGTAATTAACGAGGATCCAATTGTATCTTCGACATTAGTTCGAACGAGCTGGGGAATAATTATTCGTGATTAATTAATTAGGAGGAAATTAATATCCAAAGTTATATTGGAAAGTTCGTAAAGGATGTGTCTTTACGATGCAATTATAAAAGTTCATAAATTATTCGCAGAAATTGAGTAATTAATTTTCGAATGAAAAGTCAGCGCCATCTATGAGTGAATACTGCAAGATTGTGTTACAGTTCCTCGTATAAACTTCTAGAATTATCAATCAGCACCATCTATGATTTTGAACCGGAAACTTGTGTTGAAGTACAAAATCATAGATGGCGCTGATTGACATTTCTAGAACTTTATATTAGGAACACATAACACGAGAAGAGGTTGATACCGACAGAGTTCCTGGAAATGACGTTATTTCCAAGAATTTACCTTTGCCGTCTTGGCGAGAAACTGTTGGCCAATTTGACGATTTTGTATCAGGATAACAGAACATGACAGGAGGTCGTTCGCCGAGACAGTTCCAAGAAATGACGTCATTTCTAAGAATTTTTCGGACAATGCGTTTGCGGCCTGACCCTAAAATTTTCGACCAATTTCGTGATTTTGTATTAGGATAACATAACATGAAAGGAGATCGTTCGCCGACCGATTCCAAGAAATGACGTCACTTTCTGAGAACCCTTTAGAAACAAATTTCACAGCCTTTGAGTGAAAATATATACTACATATTGCAGGAGATTTTAATTACTTTCTTTACTTTCTTTACTTTCTTTACTTATGTTACTTACCTCACTTTCTTTACTATCTTTACTTATGTTACTTACCTTACTTACCTTACTCACCTTACTTACCTTGCTTACATTACTTACCTTAATTACTTTAATTCATAATAATTTAAATATTACTACAAGAGATACTAATCACTAAAATATCTTAAACTTATTACCGACTTATATATAAATTATAATTAACTTATATCTAATTAATGACTATTTTATAACTAATTTATAACTAATTTATAACTAACTAATAACTATCTTATAACTAATATTTTAACTTCGGTGCGTAGCTCTTAGCTTGGTATC
>NW_016908265.1:54164-56267 GCF_001483705.2 Eufriesea mexicana | reverse complement strand
GTTACCATATCTTGACCCAACCAAGCGGAACCTAACCAATCGTAACAAAACTCAACGTACCGTGCCGATGGCACTATTGGCAGCCTACACAGTGCGAAGCAGAACATATTAGAGGGGGGCAGGGCGCCGAAATCCATAGAATCGCAGTGACCAGCAGCAAAAGTCAAAGACAACCACACCCAGCCCAAACAAACATAACATAACCCAACGCAGCCAATCGCAACGTAACGTGCCGCGACCACTATTTGCGGACTCCCAAGGGTCTAGCAGATTAGATTAGAGCAAAGTGCATTTCAGGAATCCACCGTAGAACTGTATATGGCACGAAAGTCAAAGCTACCTTAACTAATCATTACCTAACCTAACCTATCCGTACGTAACCTAACCCAACCTAAGGTGCCATATTACTATTGCTCGGATCCCGAGAGTCGAGCATAGTATAGTAGCGCAATGTAGAGCACAGATATCTACGGAATATCAGTGTATAGCACAAAAGTCATAGCTATCCTATCGTAACATATCTAAACGTGAAGTAACCGAATAGAGCGTATCTTAACCTAACGTATCGAGAATACTTTTGCTGGCGTCGCCGGAGCTAAGCAGAACATATTTTGGGAGAGTAGATCCCAGATAACCATAGAATCGCAGTGCAAAGCACAACTGTCGAAGCTGCCATATCCAAACATAACGAAGCGTAACATAACCGAACGTAGCATATCTCAACCTAACCTACTGAGACCACTATGGCTGGCCTCATCTGAGCCAAGCAGATTTTACTATAGCACAGTAGAGCTTAGAAATCCTCCGAATAGCAGCGTATACCAGGAAAGTCGAACATACCCATACCTAACCCAAACGAAAGTAACTCAACCAAACGTAGCCTATCTGAAACTAACTGGCCCAGACTACTATTGCTGGCCTCCCCATAGTCGGGCAGATTAATGTAGAGCAACGTAGAGTGTAGAAATCCACACAATAGCAGAGTATGACACAAAAGTCATAGCTGACATGTCCTAATCTATCGAAGCTTAGTATAAACGAACACAACCCAACAGAACCTAACGTGCCGCGACCACTAATGCTCGCTTCCTAAGAGACACGCAGAATATGACAGAGCACAGCAGAGCACGGAAGTCCATACAATATTAATATCGAGCACATAAGGCAAAGCTGCCCTAACCAAACCCAAAGCAACCTAACCTAACCAAACGTAATATAACTGAACCTAGCGTGCCGCGACCGGAATCGCTGGCCTCCACAGGGCCAAGCAGAACATATTATTGCAATGTAGAGCGCAGAAATCCAACGTACCGCAGTGTATTGCACAAGAGTCAAAACTATCCTATCCTAATCTAGCAAAGCGTAAAGTAAGCAAACGTAACTTAACACATCCTAACGTGCAGAGACCTCTATTGCTGTCCTACTCGGTGCCAAGCAGAACATATGAGAGGAGAGTAGAGCGCAGAAATCCAAAGCACTGGAGTGTATAGCGCAAAAGTTTGAGATATCGTAACTCAAACTGTCCTAGCGTAACCTGACCGAACGTAACGTAACTCGAAATAAGGTGCCGAGATTACTATTCCTGACAACCACAGTGCCAAGCAGAGAATGTTAGAGCGGTACAGAGCGCAGAAATCCACCGTATGTCGGTGTATGGCACAAAAGTCAGAGCTACACTATCCTAACATAACCAAACGTAACATGACCATGGCTAATCTACCTCAACCTCTCGTGCCGAGACCGCTACTGGCGGCTTCTCCAGAGCCATGCAGCACCCACTATAACATTGTAGAAGACCACTGAACAGTTGTGTACTGCACGTAAGTCGAAGATATCCTAACTTATCCCGGACAAACATAACCTAATCAAGCGTGGCCTAACTCAATCTAACTCTCGACACGTGGACACGGCTCGTTAGGTTTAGTTAGTGTATGCTTGGTTAGGTTAGAATGGACCAGGTTAGGTTAGGATATCTGTGACTGTGGTGCTATACAGTGATATTTGGAGGCCTCCTACGCTATACTGTTCTCTGGTATATTCTGCTTGTCTCTGGGGAGCTCAGCAACATTGGTCTCGGCACGTCAGGTTAAGTTTGGTTGCGTT
>NW_016908265.1:49871-54013 GCF_001483705.2 Eufriesea mexicana | reverse complement strand
CTGAGTTATGCTTCGCTTGGATAAGATATGTTCGTTTGGGCTAGGTTTGGATTGCTTTGACTTTTCTGCTATAAACTGCTATTCTATTGACTTCTGCGCTCTCCTGTGCGCTACCACAATTTGCTTGTCTCTATGGGCGCCACTAATAGTGCACTCGGCATGTTAGGTTGAGTTATGTTACGTTTGGTTCCGGCTAGGTTTGTGAAGGTTTGGCAGATCTCGCCATGACTTGTGTGCTACAGACTGCTGTTTGGACGATTTCAGCGTTATACACTGCTCTCCTACTCACTGCTTAGCTCTCGTGTGGCCAGAAATATATGTCGTGGCGCGTTAGGTTGGATTACGTTGCGACTACCATTGTTACGTTTGTTTTGGTACGGACAGGGTAGCTTTGACTTCTGTGCTATACGTTGCCGTTCGGTTAATTTCTGCGTTCTACTGTGCTCTAATGAGTTTTGCTTGGACCTGGGGAGTCCAGAAATAGAGGTCTCGGCTCATTAGGTTCGTTTATCCTCGCTTCATTTGGTTAGGTTATGGCTGTATAGATCAGGATGTCTTTGGCTTTTGCGCTGTACATTTCTATCTGGTGGCTATCTGCGTGCTACTTGGATCGACTATGTTCTCCTCGACTCTGGGGAGGCCATCAATAGCAGTCTCGGCGCGTTATGTTGAGATATGTTACGTTCGGTTGGGACAGGTTTGGCTAAGTTTGGAGAGGGTGGTGTATACTTTTGTCCTGGACACTTCAATTCGGTGGATTTCTGCGCTCCACTGTGCTCTAGTATATTCTGCTTGGCTCTATGGAGGTCAGAAATAGTGGTGTAGGCACGTCAGTTTGAGTTAGGTTACGTTTGGTTATGTTACGTTTGGTTATGTTACGTTTGGCCACGTTAGGATGGGATTACTTTGACCTTTGCGATATACACTGTTGTTCGGTGGATTTCTGCGCTCCGCATTGCTCTACTCTACTCGGCCCGTCCCTGGGGAGACCAGAAACCGTAGTCTCGTCACGTTAGGTAAAGTTAGGTTACGTTTGTTTATATTACGTTTGGATATGATATTATAGGACAGAATTGACTTTTGTGATATAGACTGCTATTATGTGGATTTCTGCGCTCCACGTTGGTCTACTACGCTCTGCTCTAGCCTGGGGAGGCCTGTAATTGTGGCCTCGGCACGTTTGGTTGTGTTAGGCTACGTTCGGATAGTTTATGTTTTCTAGGGATATGTCTCGATAGCTTTGACTCTCGTGGTGTACACTGTAGTTCGGTGCACTTCTGCGCTCCTCTGCGCTCTACTACACCCTGCTTGGCCCTGGGGAGACCAGCACCAATGGCCGCGGCTGGCTATGTTGAGTTAGGCTTCTTCCGGTTTGGTTATGCTTGTTTTAGCTAGGTTTGGATGACTTTGACTTTTCTGCTATAAACTGCGATTCTATGGATTTCTGCGCTCTACTCTCCTCCCATATGTTCTGCTTGGCACCGAGTTTTGACTCTGGTGCTATACACTGCTGTACGGTGGAATTCTGCGCTCTACTGTGCTCTAATATGAGACGCTAGGCTCTGTGGAGAGCAGCAATAGTGGTCTCGGCACGATAGGTTTAGTTATGTTACGTTTGGTCATGTTAGGTTTGATGAGGTTAGAATAGGATAACTTTGACATATGTGCTGTACACTGCAGTAGGTTGCTTTTCTGCGCTATATATTGCTCTACTATACTCCGCTCGACTTTGTGAAGGCCAATAATACTGTCCGCGGCGCATTAGTTCGAGTTAGATCACGTTTCGTTAGGTTATGTTAGGGTACGTTTGGTCAGGATATATTCGACTTTTGCGCTGTACACAGCAGTGCAGTCTATTTTTACGATCTACCGTGCTCTAGTGTATTCTGCTTGGCTCTGCAGAGGCCAGCAGTAGTGGCCTCGGCATGTTAGGTTGTGATAGTATGCGTTTGCTTATGTTACGTTTGGTTAGGTTAGGACAGGATATCCTTGACTTTTATGGTATAGACAGCTACCCGACGTGTTTCTGTGCTCCACTAAGCTCTAATATGCAGTGCTTGCCTCTGTGGTGGCCAGCAATAATTGTCTCCGCTCGTTAAGTTGAGTTATGTTACGTTCGGCTAGGTTAGGTTAGGACTGGTTAGGTCAGAACATCTTTTACTTTTGTGCTGTAAATTGCTATTTGGTGGCTTTCTGTGCTCTACCTGGCTCTACTATACCCTGATCTTTTCTGGGGAGGCCAGCAATAGTGGTCGTGGCATGATAGGCTCTGTTAGGCTACATTTGGTAAAGTTACGATTGGTTAGGTTAGGATAGGGTAGCTTTGACTTTTGTGCTAGACACCAATACTGCGCGGATTTCTAAGGCCTGCGTTGCTCTACAATACTCTGCTCGAGTTTGGGGAGGCCAGTAATATTGACCTCGGCCGGATGGTTTGATACATGCTATGTTTGGTTACGTTAGGTTGGTATGTGTTATGTTTGGATATATTCGATTGTCGTGGTACACACTGTTTTTCGGTGGATTTCCTCGCTCTCCTCCTCTCTATTATGCTTTGCTTGGCTCTGTGGATGCCAGCAATGCTGGGAGTGTCACGTTAGGTTGAGTTAAATAACGTTCGTCGTGTTATGTTCGTTTTGGTTAGTTCAGGATAGCTTTGACGTATGTGCTCAACACAGATATTCCGTGGGCTTCTCCGCTCTGCTCTTCTCCGATGTAATTCGCTTGGCTTTGAGGAGGGCAGGAATAGAGGTCTCGGCATGTTAGTAATGTTTATGGCGCGTTAGGTTGTGTTAGTTTGGTTTGGTTAGGACCGGGTAGCTTAGACTCTTGTCCCTTGCACTGAAATTCTGTGGAATGCTGCGCCCTTCGTTGCTCTGCTATACTCTCTTCCACACTGGGGAGGCCATCAATGGCGGTCCTGGCACATTATATTGAGTTACACTAAGTTCGGTTAGGTTATGTGGCGTGGGTTTTGTTTGGATAGATATGTCTTTTGTGCTATACACTGGGATTCTATGGACTTCGGCGCCCTAACGTCATCTAGTAAGTTCTGTACGACTCTGGGGAGGAGAGCAACTGTGGTCTATTAGGCTTACCTATGCTACGGCTAGAAGTGTTAGGATGGGGAAGCTGCGAGTTTTGTGCTGTACACTGCTATTTGGTGAATTTCTGCGTTCTACATTGCTCTACTTCACTCTGCTCGACTCTTGGCAGGCGAGTAGTAGTGGTCGTGGCAGGTCAGGTTGTGCCATGTTACGTTTTGTTAGGATAGGGTAGGTCATGTTTGGATAGGATAGCTTTGACTTTCGTGTTGTACACAGTTATTCGGTGCATTCCTGTGATCTACTGTGCTCTACAATATTATGTTTGGACATGGGGCGGCCAGGAGCAGTGGTCGCGGTACCTTGCGCTGAGCTATGCTACGCTTGGTTAGGTTAGGTTAGACCAGGTCTGTTAGGGTATATTAGAATTTTGTGCTATTCGCTGCTATGCGGTGCGTTTCTGGGCGCTACTGTGCTCTAGTTCATACTATTTGTCTCTGTGGGGTCTAGCAATAGTGGTCCCGTCATGGTAGGCTGATCTATGCTACTTTTGGGTATGTCACGTTTGTCTAGGTTAGGATATGCTACCTCGACTTCTGTGCTTTACACTCCTTTTCTCCGTATTACTTTGATCTGCTTTGCTCTACTGCATTCTGCTTTGCTCTGGGGAGGCGAGGAGCAGTGGTCGCGCCACGTCATGTTGGGATATGCAGCGTTCAGTCAGGTTAGATTAGAACAAGTAACGTAAGGGTATCTACGACTCTTGTACTATTCACTGCAATGCGGTGAATATCTGCGCGCTGCTCTGCTCTAGTACATTCTGCGTGTCTCTGCGGCGGGCAGAGACAGTGGTACTGTCATGTTGGGTTCTGTTAGACTACGTTGGGATATGTTACATTTCGACAGGTTAGGATAGACTACTAAGACGTTTGCGCTATTTACTTCTGCTCGGTGGAATTCCGCGCTCTACCGTGCTATAATATGCTCTGCTCGGCTCTCGGGATGCTAGCAATTGTGGTCTCCGCACATTAGGTTGAGTTATGTTACGTTCGGTTGGGGTATATTCGTTTGGATTAGGTGTGGTTAGCTTTGACTTTG
>NW_016908265.1:45035-49601 GCF_001483705.2 Eufriesea mexicana | reverse complement strand
TCTAATACGCTCTGCCTTGCTGTGGCGAGACCAGAAATAGTGGCTGCGGCGCGTTAGGCTTTGTTACGCTGCGTTTGGTTAGGTTCGGTTTGTTTGGGTTAGGATAGGATATCTTTGACTTCTGCTCTGTACACTGCAATGCAGTGGAATTGTACGCTCTACTGTGCTCTGGTATGTTCTGCGTGGCTCTGGGTCTGCCAGTGGCAGAGGTCTGGGCCAATTAGGTTGAGATAGGATACGTTTGGATATGTTATGTTAGCATTGGATAGGTCCGGATGGGATCGACTTTTCTGGTATGCAATGCGGTTCTATCGATTGCTGCGATCTACTGTGGCCTAATTTCCTTTGCTTAGCCCTGGGGAGGCCAGCAGTAGTGGTCTCGTCACGATGGCTTGAGGTAGGCTACGTTTTGTTAGGATATGAAAGTTTGGGTTTGGTATGCGTTGCTTCGACTGTCGTGGTATACACAGCTATTCGTTGGATTTCTGCGCTCCACTGTGCTCCGGTAGATTCCGCTTGGCACTGGGAGGCCAGCAATAGTGATCTAAGCACGTTAGGTTGGATTATATTGCGCTCGGTTATGTTACGTTTGGTTACGTTAGGATGGGACAACTTTGACTTTTGCGCCATACACTGCTATACGATTGATTTCCGCGCTCTAATGTGATCTAATATATTCAGCCTGGAACTGGAGAAGCCAGAAATAGTAGTCGCGGATCGTTATGTTAAGCTAGTCCACGTTTGGTTGAGCTCGGTTTGGTCAGAGAGGACATGACATATTAGACTTTTATGCTGTACGCTGTTATCTGGTGGCTCTCTACGCTCTACTGTTCTCTAGTATATTCTGCTAAGCTCTGGGGATACCAGCAATAGTGGCCTCGGCATGTTTGGTTGTCCTAGGATACGTTAGCTTAAATTGCATTTGGATGGGTTAGGAGAGTATGGCTTTGACTTTTCTGCTATTCTCTGCCATTCGGTGGACTTCTGTGCTACACTCTGCTCAGATATGGTCTGTTTGGCTCTGGGCAGGCCAACAACTGTGTTCTCGGCACATTAGGTTGTGTTATGTTATGTTTGGTTAAGTTAGGTTTGGTTACGTTTGGCGAGGAAAGCTTTGACTTTTGCGCTGCACCCTGCCATTCGGTGGACTTCTGTTGCTTACTGTGCTCCACTACAATCTGCTAGGCTATGTGGAGGCCAGGAGCAGTGGCTGCGCCACGTTATGTAGAGTTACTCTATGTTCGGTTATGTTAGGTCAGGTCAGGCCGTGCAAGGTTATCTACGGCTCTTGTGCTATTCACTGCAATGCGGTGGATTTCTGCGCTATACTGTGCTCTGGTACATTCTCCTGGTCTCTGTGGAGCCCAGCAATACTGGTTTCGACACGTTAGGTTGGGCTATGCTACGTTTGCTTATGTTATGTTTGTTTGGCTAGAAGAGAATAGCTTAGACTTTTGTGTCATACGTTGCTATTAGGTGAAATTCTGGGCTCTACTGTGCTCTGATATGTCCTGCCTGGCCCCAGGGCGGCCAGTAATATTATTCCCGGCACTTCAGCTATAGTCGGGTTACGTGTCGTTGTGTTTGTTTAGGAAGGCTTGGTTAGGATTTCTTTGACATTTGTGCTATGCACTGCTCTTCGGAGGATGTCCGCGCTCTACATAGTTCTACTACGCACCGCTCGAACCTGGGGAGGCGAGCAATAGTGGTCGTGGCACGTCAGTTCTTGTTATGTTACGTTCGGTTAGGATAAGATAGGTTAAGGTCGCTAAGGGTAGCTTTGACTTTCGTGCTATACACTCTTATACAATTGAATGCTGCGCCCTACTTCCCTCTAATATGATCTGCTCGTCTCCGCGGTGGCCCGCAATAGTGGTCGCAGCACGTTAGGTGCAGGTATGTTACCTCTGGTTATGTTACGATTTGATACGTTAGGAGAGGGTAGCATTTTCTTCTTCGTTACACACAGCTATTCGTTGCATTTCTGCTCCCTAGCGTGTTCTAATATGTTCCACTTTTCTCTGGGACCAGCAGTATTGGTCTCGGTACGTTATGTTGCGTTAGGTTACGTTTAGTTTGGTTAGGTTGGCTCAGGTTACGTTAGTATATCTTCGACTTTTGAACTTTATACTCCAATGCGGCGTATCTCTGCTCTCTCCTGCTCTCAAGTACATTCTGCTTGGCCCTGGCGAGGCCGGCTATAGTTGCCTCGCCACGATAGGTTTAGCCATGTGACGTATGGCATTTTTAGGTTTTGTTATATTCGGCCATGGTAGCTTTGCCTTTCGTACCGTACACTGTTTTCCGAGTGGTTTCTGAAACCTACTGTACTCTGCTACATTCTGTTTGGCCCTCGCGAGGCGAGCAATAGTTGCCGCCGTACGTCAGGTTCAGTTGGGTTATGTTGGCCTATCCTACGTCTGCATAGGTTAGTATAGGGTAGCCTTGACTTTTGCGCTGTACACTGCTGTCCGGTGTACTTCTGCGCTCTACATTGCTCTAATATACTCTGCTTTAATTTGGGGAGTCCAGCAATAGTGGTTGCTGCATGAAGCTTGAGTTAAGTTATGTTTGGTTAGGTTTGGTTAGGTCAGGTTGGGTTAGTATATCTTTGATTTTTGTGCTTTACGCTGCAATGCCGCGGAATTCTGGGCACTACAGTGCTCTGGCTTATTCCGGTTTGCTCTCTGGAGATCAGCAATAATGGTCGTGTCACGTTTGGTTGAGTTAGGTTACGTTTGGTTATGTCAGGTTACGTTTGGTTAGAATGGGATAGTTGCGTCTTTTGTGCTATACACTTCTGTGCGGTTGATTTCTGCGCTCTACTGTGCTTTAATATCTTCCGCCTGTCTCTGGGGAGGCCAGCAATTATGTTCGTGGCATCTTTGCTTGAGACATGTTACATTTCGTTTGGATAGGTTGGGTTGTGTTTGGTTTGTGTGGCCTTGACTTCTGTGCTATACACTGCTATGCGGTGGATTTCTGCGCCCTACTGTGCTCTAGTATGTTCTGTTTGGCTCTGGGGTAGCAAGCAATACAGGTAGCGCCACGTTAGATTGAGTTATGTTACGCTCGGTTATGTTACTATTGTTTAGTTTAGATGAGGATAGCAACGACTTTTGTCATATAAACTGCTATTCGGTGGACTTCTGCGCTCTACTGTACTTCAGTATGTTCCGCTTGGCCCTATGGATGCCAGTAATAGAGGTCGCGGCACGTTATGTTGATGTCGGTTAAGTTTGGTAATGTTACGATTGGTCAGGTTAGGATAGGACACCCACGTCTTTTGAGATGTACACTGATATTCGGTGGACTTCTCTGCTCTACTGCGCTCTAATATGCCCTGGCTTCCTCTGGGGTGGAAAGAAATGGTAGCCGCGGCATGTCAGTTTGGGTTATGTTACGATTGGTTATGTCATGCTATCATTGGTTATATTTGGATAGCTATGTCCTTTCTGCTATACTCTGCCATTCTATTGTCACCTGCGCTTTATTCTACTCCGATATGGTCTGCTTGGCGATATGCAGGCCAGCAATATTTGTCTAGGCACGTTAGGTTGTATTAGGCTATGTTGGGTTATGTTACGTTTGTTCAGTTTATGTTACGGTACGTTCTACTTCTGTGCTATTCACTGCAATGCGGTGTAGTTCGGTGCACCACTGTGCTCTAGTACACTCCGCTTGCCTCTGTGTAGGTCAACAATATTTGTCCAACCGTGTTAGGTTGAGCTAGGCTACGTTTGGGTATGTTAAGTTTGGGTGTGCTACGCTTGGTTAGGTTAGGATATGCTGGTTTGACTTTTGGGCTTTACACTGCTATTCCGTGTGTTTCTGTGATCTACTACGCTGTACTACATTTTGCTTGAATCTACGGAGGGCAGGAGCAGCGGTCGCGGTATGTCGCGTTGGGTAATGCTACGTTCGGTTGGGATAGGTTAGGTAAGGTTATGTCAGGGTATCTGTGACTTGTGCGCTATTCACTGCTATTCGGAGGAATTCGGAGCTCCAATGTGCTCTAATGTGCTTTGTCTGGCTCTGGGGATGCCAGCAACAGCGGTCGCTGCTTCACATTCAGGTATGCTACGTTTGCTTATCTTCGGTTAGGCGAGGTTTGGTTACGGTATCTTCGAATTTTGTAACTTAAACTGCTCTTTGGTGCGTTTCTGCGCTCTACATCGCTCTACTATGCTCTGATCGTATCCGGGGTGGCGACCAATAGAGTTCGCGGCACGTTAGGTTGTGTTAGGTTACGCTTGGTTGTGTTGGGTTAGGATAAGTTTCGTTGAGATAGCTTTGTCTTTCGTGCTGTACACTGCTATTCGGTGTATCTCTGTGATTTTCTGTGCTCTACTACATTATGCTTGGCTTTGTGAGGGCCAGGAGCAGTGGTCGCTGCACGTTATGTTGAGTTATGCTACGTTTGGTAGGCTACGACAGGTTATGATAGGATATGTACGCCTTTTGAGCTATTCACTGCTATGCGGTGGATTTCTGTGCCCTTCCGTCCTCTAGTACGTCCTGTTCAGTTAGGTTAGGATAGGTTGGGGAAGGATATCTTCCACTTTT
>NW_016908265.1:3994-44118 GCF_001483705.2 Eufriesea mexicana | reverse complement strand
AGGTTAGTTTCGGCCAGGTTATCTCTGACATTTGCGCTTTACACGGCAATGGGGTCGACCTCTATCCTCTACTCTGCTCTAATATGCTCTGCGTGGCTCTGGAGAGGCGACCAATAGTGGTCTCCGCACGTTAGGTTAAGTTATGTAACTTCCGCTTTTATTACTTTTTGATAGGTTAGGGTAGGGAAGACGGACTTGTGTGCTATGTACTGCTATTCGGTGGATCTGTACGCTCTACATAGCGCTACTATACTCTGCTCATCTTCGGGGAGACCAGAAACAGCGGTCGTGGCACGATTGGCTGAGTAATGATACGTTCGTTTAGGTTAGGTTAGGTGACGTTTGGTTTGGAAGACCTTAACTTTAGTTTTGTACGCTGCTATTCGGTTGACTTCTGCGCTCTACTGTGATATGATATGTTCTGCTTCGCTATAGGCCGGCCAGGAATAGAGGCATGGTCTCGTTACGTTTAGATTTCCTACATTTCATTAGGATAGGTTAGGTCTGGTTAGGTAAGGATATCTTTGACTTTTGTGCAGTACACTGCTATCTTGTGGCTTCTTGAGCTATACTGTGCTCTACTATACTCCGCTTGGCCGTGGGTAGACCAGCAATGGTGGACGCGGCACGTTACGCTGAGTTAGGCTATGTTTGGTTAGGCTCCGTTTGATTATGTTTGGCTTGGGTAGCTTAGACTTTTCTGATATACACTGCGATTCAATGGATTTCTGCGTTCTACTGTCAACCAATATGTTCTGTTGGGCTATGGCGATGCCAGCAACCGCGGCGGCGGCAAGTTAGTTTGCATTAGGTTACGTTTGTCTATATTACAACCGGCTGTGTTATGAGGCCATATCTCCGACTTTTGCGCTATAAACGGCTGTTTGGAGGATTTCCACGCTCTACAGAGCCGTAGTATTAGTAGTTTTATTAGATAGGTTAGGTCAGGGCAGGTTAGGTTATGTTTGGTTTGGTTAAGCTAGGTTTGGTTAGGTTAGGGAAGATGGGATAGGTTAGGTTAGGTTATGTGGGTTAGGTTAGGTTAGGATAGGTTAGGCCAGGTTAGGCTAAGTTTGGTTAGGATTGCTTTTACTTTTGTGCTATGCACTGAAATTCGGCCGATTTCTGCGCTCAACTGTGCCCTAGTACGTTATGCTTGTGTCTGGGGAGGGCAGCCATAGTTGTCTCGGCCTGTTAGGTTGAGATAGATTACGCTTGGCTATGATACGTTTGTTTAGGGTAGGATGGGATAACATAGACTTTTATGCAATTCATTGTCATTCGCTGGACTTTTGCGCTCTACACAGGCTACAATATTCTCTGCTTGGCTCTAGGGATACCAGAAATGGTAGTTCCGACACGCTGTTTTGTGTTTGGCTACGTTCGGTTGTGTTACATTTTGCTAGGTTAGGATAAGGAAGCATTGACTTTTGTGCTATGCACTGCTATTCGGTGGATTTCTGCTAACGACTGCATTAAAAAATAAACTTCTTGGCTCTACGGAGGCCAGCATTTGTGGCCTCTGCGCGTTAGTATGGCCATGCTGCGTCGGTTGGGTTATGTTGCTTTCGGTTAGGGTTGGGCCGATTTGACTTACGCGGTGTACACTGCATTTCGGTGGATTTCTGCGCTCTATTGTGTGCTAGCATGTTCTGCTGGGCTCTGCAATGGCCAGCAATAGTGATCGCGGCACGTCATGTTGAGTCATATTACGCTTGGCTTCCTTAGGTTAGATTAAGTTTGATTAGGATAGCTTCGACTTTTGTGCTCAACTCTGCTTTTCTATGCACTCCCGCGCTCTACTGTGCTCTACCATTTTCTGCTTGTCCTTAGGGATGCACGCAATTGTGGCCGCGTCTCGTTAGGATGAGTTACGTTACGTTAGGTTAGGTTATGGTAGGCTAGGTTAGTCCATGGTATCTTTGACTTTTGTGATATAGACTGCAATGCGGCTGATCTCTGTGCTCTAAATTGCTCCAGTATGCCAAGCTTGACCCTTACGAGGCTAGATATGATGGTCTACGCTCGTTAGCTTGGATTATGCTATGTTTGGTTTGGTTAGTTAAGCTTGGGATAGGTTATGTTATCTTTGACTTTTCTGCTATACACAACCATTCGGGCGATTTCTACGCTCTACTCCCCTCCAACATGTTCTGCTCCGCGATGGAGATGCCAGCAATAGTGGCCGAGTCACGTTAGGGTGGATCAGGTTACGTTTGATTATGTTACGTTTGGTTAGGTTAGGTTAGGGTAGCTTTGACTTTCGTGCTACGCACTGCGATAACGCGGGTTTCTGCCGCCTGCTCTACTGTCTCCTGCTTGGCTCTGGAGATGGCAGGAATAGTTCTCTCGGCACGATAGGGTGAGATACGTTACGTTCGGGAACGTTACGTTCGGTTGGGCTCGACATGTTAGCTATGACTTTTGCGCTGTATACTGGTATACGGTGGACTTCTACGACCTGCATCTCCCTACTATACTCTTCTCGACTCTGGGGAGGCCAGCAATAGTGTTCTCGGCACGTTAGATTGTGTAACGATACGTTCGGTTAGGTTATGCTCGCTTGATATAAGTATGACCAGCTTTGAATTATTCTGCTATGCACTGTGGTTCTATGGATTTCTGCGCCGTGCTCTCATGTAACGTGTCAAGCTTGTCACCAGGGAGGCCAGCAATAGTCGTCGTGGTACGCTAGGTGGAGCAATGTTCCCCTTGGTTATTGTTAGATTGTGTAACGATACGTTCGGTTAGGTTATGCTCGCTTGGTATATGTATGGCCAGCTTTCAATTATTCTGCTATGCACTGTGGTTCTATGAATTTCTGCGCCGTGCTCTCATGTAACATGTCAAGCTTGTCACCAGGGAGGCCAGCAATAGTGGTCGTGGTACGCTAGGTGGGGCAATGTTCCCCTTGGTTACGCTCGGTAAGGTTATGTTTGTCTTCGATAGGCCCGACTGTTGCGTTATGCACTGCTATTCGGTTGATTTCTGCGCATGACTGTGCTCTAGTATGTTCTGCTTGGCTCTTGCGCGGAGAGCGTTAGTTGTCTCGGTACGTTAGATTGAGTTGGATTACGTTTGGCTACGTTACGTTTGGTTAGGTTAGGAGAGGAACTTAGACTCAGGCGACGTACACTGCTGTTGGTTGGATTCCTGCGCTCTAAATTGCTCTACTATACTCCACCCCACTCGCGGGAGACCAGTAGTAACGGTCGTGGCTCGTTGGATTCAGCTGTTTATACTTGGTTATATCAGTATGGGCTATGCTTGATTAGCATAGCTTTGGCTTACAAGATATACAATGTTAGTCGTCTGAATCCGGCGCTCTCCTCTCCTCTAAAATATCCTGCTTGGTTCCGTTGTAACCAGCAATAGCTGCTGCGGTATGTTAGCTTGGGTTATGTTGCGTATCGTTTGGTCACGTTTGGCTTGCTTAGGACATGGTTGCTCTTGCTTTCGTGCTGTAGACAGCTGTTCGTTGGATTTCTCCGCTCTACTGTGCTCTAGTACGCTATGCTTCGCTATGTGGAGGCCAGAAATTGTGTCCGCGGCACGTAATGATGAGTTATTTTACGTTTGGTAGCTTTACGCTTGGTTAGGTTACGATAGGATAGCTCTTACTTTTATGCTATTCACGGGTGTCCCGTGGATTACTACTCTGTGCTGTCCTCAAATATGCTCTGCTAGGCTCTGGGAAGCCAGCAACACTGTTCTCGGCGCGTTTGGTTGTGTTAGGTTGCGTTTGCTTCGGATAGGTTTCGTTGCGTTAGGTAAGGATGGCAATAGCCGTCCCGGCATGTTATTTTGATATAAGCCACGATTGGTTAGTTTGGGTCAGTGCAGGTCTGGTTTGTATATCTTCGACTTTTGTGCTTACACTCCAATGCGGCGGGTGCCTGCGCTCCACTGTTGTCCAGTGGCTACCGCTTAGCTCTTGGTAGGACAGCAACAGTGGTCTCAACACGACAGGCTGGGTTACGTTTCGTTCGGTTATCTTACGATACGTACAGTTCGTTTAGGATATCTTTGTCTTTCGCGCTGTACACAGTTATTCGGCAGAATACAGCTCTCTACTGTGTTCTACTATATTCTCGTTGACCCTGGCGTGGCCAGGAAAGTGTTCGCGGCACGTTACGTTGAGTCATGCTACGTTCGGTTAGGATACGTTGGTATGGGTTAGGTTCGGGTCGGTTTGGCTTTTCCGCTACACACTGCAATTCTATGGATTTCTGAGCACTACTCTCCGCTGCGATGTGCTGCTCGGCTCTTGGCTGGCCAGCAATAGTTGTCGCGGCCCGTTGGATTGTGTCAGGTCACGTTTGGTTATGTTAGGAGTGGATATCTTCGACTTCTCTGCTACACACTGCTATTCGGTGCATTTTTGCGCTCTACTGTGCCCTAGGATGCTCTGCTTCGCTCTGGGGAAGCCAGGAGTAATGCTCTCCGCGAGTAACGTTTAGCTAGGCTACGTTTGCGTAGGTTACATTTGTTCGGATTAGGTTCGGATGGACTTGGCTTTTCCGTCATACATTGCGATACTTCGGATTTCGATGTTCTACCCTCCTCTAGTATTTTCTGCTCCGGTAAGGGGACGACAGCAATTGTGGCTGCGGCACGTTGGTTTGAGTTAGGTTACGTTTGGTTTTGTTACAGATTGCTTGCTTAGGATAGGGTATCTTTGACTTCTGTGCCTTACACCTGAACGGTGGACTTTTTCGCACTGATGCTCTCTAATATTTTCTGCTTGGCCCTTGGGATGCCAGCAACAGTGGTCACGGCAAGGTGGACGGGGATATGTTTCGTTTGGTTAGGTTAGGTTATGTTTTGCTCGGTAAGGATAGCTTTGGCTTTCGTGCCATACTATGCTCTTCTGTGGACTTCTTCGCCCTTCCGTGCTGTAGTACATGCTGCTTGGCCCTGTGGATTCCAGCATTAGTGGTCGCGTCTCGCTGTGTTGAGCTACGATACGTTTTGCAAGGTTACATATGTTTTCGTTAGGTTCGGATAGATTTGACTTTTCTGCTATACACTGTGATTCCATGTATTTGTGAGGCATACTCTACTGTAATGTGTTCTGCTCTGCTCTGGGGAGGCCAGCAATAGTGGTCGCGGCACGTTAGATTCAGTTACTTTACGTCTCGTTTAGTTAAGTTTCGTTAAGTTACGTTTCCTTTGGTTAGGGCTGTAAAGCTTCGACTTTCGTGCTATACACTGGTATTCTATGTATTTCAGCCATCTACTCTCCACCAATACTTTCTGCTCCTCTCTGTGGAGGCCTGCAACAATGGTCTCTACATATTAGTTTGTATTACGTTACGTTCGGTGGCTTACAAGCTATACAATGTTAGTCGTCTGAATCCGGCGCTCTCCTCTCCTCTAAAATATCCTGCTTGGTTCCGTTGTAACCAGCAATAGCTGCTGCGGTATGTTAGCTTGGGTTATGTTGCGTATCGTTTGGTCACGTTTGGCTTGCTTAGGACATGGTTGCTCTTGCTTTCGTGCTGTAGACAGCTGTTCGTTGGATTTCTCCGCTCTACTGTGCTCTAGTACGCTATGCTTCGCTATGTGGAGGCCAGAAATTGTGTCCGCGGCACGTAATGATGAGTTATTTTACGTTTGGTAGCTTTACGCTTGGTTAGGTTACGATAGGATAGCTCTTACTTTTATGCTATTCACGGGTGTCCCGTGGATTACTACTCTGTGCTGTCCTCAAATATGCTCTGCTAGGCTCTGGGAAGCCAGCAACACTGTTCTCGGCGCGTTTGGTTGTGTTAGGTTGCGTTTGCTTCGGATAGGTTTCGTTGCGTTAGGTAAGGATGGCAATAGCCGTCCCGGCATGTTATTTTGATATAAGCCACGATTGGTTAGTTTGGGTCAGTGCAGGTCTGGTTTGGATATCTTCGACTTTTGTGCTTACACTCCAATGCGGCGGGTGCCAGCGCTCCACTATTGTCCAGTGGCTACCGCTTAGCTCTTGGTAGGACAGCAATAGTGGTCTCAACACGACAGGCTGGGTTACGTTTCGTTCGGTTATCTTACGATACGTACAATTCGTTTAGGATATCTTTGTCTTTCGCGCTGTACACAGTTATTCGGCAGAATACAGCGCTCTACTGTGTTCTACTATATTCTGGTTGACCCTGGCGTGGCCAGGAAAGTGTTCGCGGCACGTTACGTTGAGTCATGCTACGTTCGGTTAGGATACGTTGGTATGGGTTAGGTTCGGGTCGGTTTGGCTTTTCCGCTACACACTGCAATTCTATGGATTTCTGAGCACTACTCTCCGCTGCGATGTGCTGCTCGGCTCTTGGCTGGCCAGCAATAGTTGTCGCGGCCCGTTGGATTGTGTCAGGTCACGTTTGGTTATGTTAGGAGTGGATATCTTCGACTTCTCTGCTACACACTGCTATTCGGTGCATTTTTGCGCTCTACTGTGCCCTAGGATGCTCTGCTTCGCTCTGGGGAAGCCAGGAGTAATGCTCTCCGCGAGTAACGTTTAGCTAGGCTACGTTTGCGTAGGTTACATTTGTTCGGATTAGGTTCGGATGGACTTGGCTTTTCCGTCATACATTGCGATACTTCGGATTTCGATGTTCTACCCTCCTCTAGTATTTTCTGCTCCGGTAAGGGGACGACAGCAATTGTGGCTGCGGCACGTTGGTTTGAGTTAGGTTACGTTTGGTTTTGTTACAGATTGCTTGCTTAGGATAGGGTATCTTTGACTTCTGTGCCTTACACCTGAACGGTGGACTTTTTCGCACTGATGCTCTCTAATATTTTCTGCTTGGCCCTTGGGATGCCAGCAACAGTGGTCACGGCAAGGTGGACGGGGATATGTTTCGTTTGGTTAGGTTAGGTTATGTTTTGCTCGGTAAGGATAGCTTTGGCTTTCGTGCCATACTATGCTCTTCTGTAGACTTCTTCGCCCTTCCGTGCTGTAGTACATGCTGCTTGGCCCTGTGGATTCCAGCATTAGTGGTCGCGTCTCGCTGTGTTGAGCTACGATACGTTTTGCAAGGTTACATATGTTTTCGTTAGGTTCGGATAGATTTGACTTTTCTGCTATACACTGTGATTCCATGTATTTGTGAGGCATACTCTACTGTAATGTGTTCTGCTCTGCTCTGGGGAGGCCAGCAATAGTGGTCGCGGCACGTTAGATTCAGTTACTTTACGTCTCGTTTAGTTAAGTTTCGTTAAGTTACGTTTCCTTTGGTTAGGGCTGTAAAGCTTCGACTTTCGTGCTATACACTGGTATTCTATGTATTTCAGCCATCTACTCTCCACCAATACTTTCTGCTCCTCTCTGTGGAGGCCTGCAACAATGGTCTCTACATATTAGTTTGTATTACGTTACGTTCGGCTCTGCTACGTTTGGTTAGGTTATGATATGTTAGCTCGGCTTCTATGCTGTACACTGCTCTTCGCTTGTTTTCTGCGCGCTTGTGGGCTCTAACGTGCTCTGCTTGGCTCTGGGGAGGCCAGCAATAGTGGTGTCGGCACGTTAGGTTGTGCTAGGGCACAATCCGTGTGTTTAGGTTAGTTCAGCTAAGGTTTGGATACATTTGTCCTTTGTGCTGTACACTGCAATCTGGCGGATTCCTGCGCTGTGCTGTCCTTTAGTATATCCTGCTTGGCTCTATAGAGGATAGCAATAGGCATCTCGTCACGTCAGGTTGAGTAAGGTTACGTTCGTCGATGTCAGGTTATGATAACTTCGATTAAGTTACCTTCGACTTTCGCACTACACACTTGTATTGGGTGGATTCCTTAGCTCCACTGTGCTCTACTGTTTTCTGCTTGGCCCTGTCGTGGTCAGCAATAGAGGGCACGGCAGGTTGGTTTGGGTTATGTTACGTCCGGTCACGTTACGTTTCGTTACGTTTGAATGATATAGATTTGACATTCTTGCGTTAGACTGCTATTCGGATTTCTGCGCTCTACTGTGGACTAATATGCTGTGCTTGTCTCTCTGGAGGCCAGCAATACTGGTCGCGGCGATTTAGGTTAGGCTATATTACGCTCGGTTTGGTTAGATTAGTTTGGCTTAGGTTAGGATACCTTTGACTTTTGTGCTTTACAGTGCAGTGTGGCGGATTTCTGCGCTCTCCTGTACTCTGGTACATTCTGGTTGGCTCTATGGATGACAGCAATGTTTGTCTCGGGTCGTTAGGTTGAGCTACATTACGTTCGGTTTTGTTACGTTTGGTTACGTTAGGATAGGATAGCTTTAACTTTTATGCTTTGGGCTGCTCTTCTGTAGATATCTGCGCTCCATACTGATGTAATATTCTCTGCTTGACTCTTTGGAGGCCAGCAATGGCAGCCTCTGCACGGTATGTTGAGTTATGCTTCGTTTAGTTAGATTAGCTTAGGGCAGACTAGGTTCGGGCGTCTTTGATTTTTATGGTATACACTGCCTTCCTATTGACTTCTGCGCGCTTCTCTGCTCTAGTATATTCTGCTTGGCGGTGTGTAGGCCAGCAACACTCGTCCAGGGAGGTTAGTTTGTTGCATCTCACGTTCGGCAAGGTCAGGTTAGGTCAGGTTCTGTCATGATAGACTTGACTTTTGTGCCATACACTTCAATTCGTCGGATTTCTGCGCTCTACTGTGCGCTAGCTTACTCTGCTTGGCACTGAAGATGTCATCAGTAGTGGTCTATGTACGTTAGATTGAGTTATGTTACGTATTGCTATGTTGCGTTTGGTTAGATTTGTATAGCATAACCTACAATTTTGGGCTCTACTCTGCTATTCGGTGGATCCCTGCGCTCATCGTTGCTCTACTATAAACTGCTCGTCTCTGGGGAGGCCAACAATAGAGGACGTCGCGCGATATGTTGTGACAGGTTACGCATGGCTATGTATGGCTTGTCTACGTAGGTTATGTTGGTTTTGGCTTTTGCGTTGAAAAGGACTCTTCCGTAGATTTCTGCGCTTCACTGTGCTCTAATATGCTCAGCTCGGCCCCGCGTGGCGAGCGATAGTGGTCTCGTCACGTTAAGTTGAGTTATGCTTCGTTCGGGTATGTTACGATTGGTTATGTTTGTAAAGGGCCGTTTCGACTTTCGTGTTATACACTGTTATTCTGCGGACTTCTGCGATCTACTGCGCCCTACTGTTTTTTGCTTGGCCCTGAGGCGTCCAGCAATTGTGGTCACGGCTCGTTAAGATGAATTGTGCTTCGTTCGGTTATGTTAAGTTTGTCTAGTTTAAGTGTGTATGGCTTTGTCATTTCCGCTTTACACTGCGATTATATAGATTTCTGCTCTCTTCTGTATTCTAATATGTTCTGCATGACGCTGGGGTGGCAAGCAACAATGGTCTCGGCACGTTAGGCTGAGTTATGTTTCGTTTGGTTGTGGTATGTTTTTTTTATGTTAGGCAAGGGTAGCTTTGACTTTTGTGCTATAAAGTGCTATATCGCGGATTTGTACGCTTTACGTTCCCCTACTATGCTCTGCACGGCTATGGGAAGGCCAGAAGTAATGGTCTCGTGCCCGTTATGTTTAGTTACTTTACATTTGGTTAGGTTAGGTTAGGTCTGGTTAGGTTAGTATATCGTTGACTTTTACGCTATACACTACTATTCGGCATATATCTACGATCTACATACTCCAACTATGATCTGCTCGCATCTGGGCGGCCAGTAATAGTGGTCTCGGCCCGTTAGGTTTAGTCAGGATACGTTTGGTCACGATACGTTAGCCAGGGTTATGTTTGGACAGATATGACTTTCGTGGTATACGCTGCCATACGGTGGATATCTACGCTCTACTCTCCCATATTATTCTCTGCTTGGCTCCGTGGAGGCCAGCAACAGTGGTCGCGGCGCGTCAGGATGAGTTTGGTTTCCTTTGGTAGTGTTACGATTGGCTATGTTACGTGAGGGTACCTAAAACTTTTGCGCCATACACTCCTTTCCGGTGGATTTATGCGCTCTGCTGC
The DNA here is from genome assembly GCF_001483705.2 of Eufriesea mexicana. Lineage (NCBI taxonomy): Eukaryota > Metazoa > Arthropoda > Insecta > Hymenoptera > Apidae > Eufriesea > Eufriesea mexicana. Next base: position 34,168 of record NW_016908265.1, on the reverse strand, counting down.
GTCCTAATATGTTCTGCTTGGCTCTGGGGCAGCCACCAATAGAGATCTCGGCTTGTTAGGATTGGTTATTCTACGTTTGTTTTGGTTAGGCTCGGTCTGGTTTGGTTAGTATTGCGTCGACAGTTGTGGGTTAAGCTGCTATTCGGTGTATTTCTGCGCTCTACGTTGCTCTAGTACTCTGCACGGCACACAGTATCCCGTCTGTAGTGGTCGTGTCACGTTACGTTTAGTTAGGTTACGTTCGGTTTCGTTAGGTTACGCTATGTTTGGTTAGGACCGCTACGTCTTTCGTGCTATAAACAGTTATTCGGTGGATTCCTGCCCTCTATTGTACTCTGGCCTAATCAGCTTGGGCCAGTGGAGGCCAGCATTTGTGGTCGCGGCACGTTATGTTGAGTCTGCTATGTAAGGCTGGGATAAGTTAGCTAGGGTTATGTCTGGTAATCTTTGACTTTTCTGCTGTACACTACGATTCTATTGGGTTTTGCGGTTCACTCCCATCTAATATGTTCTGCTAGGCTCTGAGGTGGCCAGTATTAGCGGTGGCAGCACGTTAGGTAGTGTTTGGTTGCGTTTGGTAACGTGAGGATTGGTGAGGTTAGGGCAGAGTAGCTGTGTCTTTTGCTCTATACAATGCTTTTCGGTAGATTCCTCCGTTCTACTGTGCTCTAATGTGTCCAGAATTGCTGTGTGGTGACCAGAAATAGCGGCCGCGGCACGTAAGGTTGATTGAGGTTTCGATTGGTTATGTTACGCTAACATGGGTTAGGTTTGGATTGCTTTGACCTTTCTGCTATACACTGCCATTCTATTGACTTCTGCGCTCCATTGCCACTAATATGTGCAGCTTGGCGATGCGGAGGCCAGCAGTAGTGGTCTCGGCACGTTAAGTTTTGTTAAGATACGTTTGATTAGATTGGGACAGGGTAACTTTGACCATTGTGCTATACGCTGCTATTCGCTGGTCTACCGTGTTTTGTTCGTCGCTGATGATGCCAGCAATAATGGCCGTGGCACGTTATGCTGGGTTAGGTTACGTTTGGTTATGTTAGGTTAGGTTAACTTCGATATATGCGCTCAACACTGATATCCTATGGACGTCTGTGCTGTACTGTGCATGTTTCGTCTGAATCTTCTTATCGACCGTATGAAGAATTCAGGCGAAGGCTTACGTCCGTTCTAAGAACGTAAACTAATTTTGAAGGTTTAAATATAATTTAATTTCAATATATCTACAGCAATTTACAATATGTCTTAGCGATGTGCGTTTTCCCGTGGTGTCGTTTGTGTCGTTTCGATGTTTGTACTAGCCTGTCTTCTTGGTGTCGTGTATTTTTATATGTTCGTCTGTCGCTGTCATTGGCTGTCAAGATGTCTAAGTGGTGGGTGTGTTTTTTCTCCTATTGGCGGCGTGTTCGTTGGAGGGATGTGCGGGAGGCTCGGAACTGGTAGGTGGAAGTGGAAGTTTAAACAAATTGTTAATTTGTTTAGGTTTGGGAAATTTTAATTCTTTTATGGGGGTTGCTCGGAGGTCGGGGTGTCCGCGAATCGTGGGACGATGGTTATAAACGAGTAAACCATCGTCCCTTCGATTCGGGTCCCTTGTTCTTGAGGGTATGTATGGAAATAGGGATAAGGTAGAGGTCTGGGTTTTTCCTGATTGAGGTAGAGGTTCGAAGGATGTTAGTTAAATGTCTAATTGAAGGATTCGCGATTTATGGAGGATCGTAACGGTCTGTGAATTGGGAATGAGTGTAGGGAATGAACAGTGCTCTATCGTATTCTGCTTGTCTGTGGTGAAGTCAGCAATTGTGATTGCGTCACGTTAGGTTAAGGTGGGGCACCCTTGATTATATTACGTTTGGGCATGTTAGGGGGTGATAGGTTTGACTTTTGTGCTATACACCGCTGTTCGGCGGATTTCTACGCTCCACTGTGACCTAATGTGCTCCGTCTGACCCTGGGGTGCACAGAAACGGTAGTCTCGGCACCTCATGTTGGGTTATGTTACGTTTGGTTAAGCTGTGTTTGTTTTGGTTAGGTTTGGATAGCTTAGACTTTCTTGGCAGAGACTGTTATCCGGTTCTTCCCTGCGCTCTACTGTGCTCTACTATACCCGTCTTGACTCTGGGGATGCCAGCATCAGAGATCGCTGCACGTTATGTTGAGTTAGGTTACATTTGGATATGATACGTTTCGGCAGGTTGGGGAAGGACAGCTTTGAGTTTCGTGCTACACACTGCTATTCGGTGGATTTCTGCGCTCTACTGTGCACCAGTTTGACCTGCTTTGCTCTGGGGTGGCCAGAAACGGTGACCGCCACGCGCTAGGTAGAGTGAACTTCCGTTTGGATAGGTTATGTCTGTTTGGTTAGGTTAGGCTCTTCTCGGTTTGGTTAGGATACCTTTGACTTTTGAGATATACACAGAATTGCGGTGGATTGCTGCGCTCTACTGTGCTCTAGTACGTGCTGCTTGGCTCTGGGCGTGCCAGAAATTCTCGTCTCGGCACGTTATACTGAGATATGCTGCGTTTGTCTTTACTGCGTTTGGACGTGTTAGGACAGAGTAGCTTCGAATATCGAGCTGTACACAGCCATTCGCTGAATTTCTACGCTGTACATTGCTCTACTAAACTCTGGTCTAATCTGGGGAGGCAAGTAATTTTGGTTGCTGCACGTTAGGTTGAGTTAGGTTACGTTTGGTCAGGTTTGGTTAGGTTAGGTTAGGGGAAGATGGCTATGACATTTGCGCTATACACTGCTTTTCGGTGGATTTCTTCGATCTACTCGGCTCAAATATATTCCGCTTGGCTCTGGGAATGCCAGCAATAATGGTCGCGGCACGTTAGTTTGGGTTAGGCTACGCTTGGTTAGGTTAGGTTTGATCATGAAATGTTTTGATATCCTTGACTTTTGAGCTATACACTGCACTGCGGCGGATTCCTGCGCTGCACTGTGTTCTAGTATACTCCGCTTGGCACTGGTTAGGACAGGAATAGTGGTGTCGTCGCGTTAGGTTGTGTTATGTTACGTATGGCTACGTTAGGTTTGGTTAGGTTAGGATAGGGCTGCTTCGGCATTTGCTTCATACACTGTCCGTTATTCAGTGGATTTCAGCTCTCTATTTTAATACAATATGTTCTGCTACGTCCTGCGGAGGCCGGTAATCCTGGTCGCGGCACGACATGTTGAGATCGATTACGTTCGCCTTGGTTATGTTGGGATAAGTTTGGTAAGAATGGCTTTGATTTTTGTGCTGCACACTGTTATACGGTGGATAACTGCGCTCTACTTGGCTCTTGTATACTCTGGTTGGCTATGCGGGGTCCAGGTGTAGATGTCTCCGCGCTTTAGGCAGAGTAACTCTGCGTATGGTTATGTGACGTTTGCTTATGTCAGGAGAGAATGGCTTTGACTTTTGTGCTATACACTGTTATTCGGTGGATATATGCGCTCTGCATAGATCTACTGTACACCACTCGCTTCTGTGGAGGCCAGCAATGTCGATTGTGGCGCGATTGTTTGGGCTATGTTACGTTTGGTTAGGCTAGCTTAGGTTACGTTTGGTTAGAGTGGCATAGACCTTTGTGTTCTGCCCTGCAGTTCGGTGACTCCTGCGCTCTACCATACTCTAATACGTGCGGCTTGTGTATGGCGAGGCCAGCAATAGGGGCCGCTCCTCGTCGGGTTTAGCTATTCTATGTTTAGTTAGGACATGTTTTGCCAAGTTATATTAGGATATCCTTGACTTTTGTGCTACAAACTGCTAGTCAGTGGCTTTCTGCGCTCTACTCTGCTTTAGTGTACTCTGCTTGGCTCTGGGGTGGCCAGAGATAGTGGTCCCGGCATATAAGTGTGAGTTATGCTTCGTATGCTTATATTAAGTTTGGATGGGTTCGGATAGGTTAGCTTTGTCTTTTGTGCTCTACACTGCTATTCGGTGGATGTCTGCGCTCTACAATGTTCTTCTATACACTGCTTCACTCTCGGTATGAGAGCATTAGCGCTCGTGGCACGTTGGGTTGAGTTATGGTATATTAGTTCGGCTTAGGTTAGGGTAGCTTCGACTTTCGTGGTATAAACTGCTGTACAGTGGATTTTTGCCCTCTACTGTTGTCTAGTATGTTATGCTTGGCTATGGCGAGGCTCGCAATAGCGGTCTCGGCACGTTAGACTGAGATAGATAACGTTCGGTTGAGTTTCGTTTGGTAAGGTTAGGAGAGAGTAGCTCTGACATTTATGCTATACATCACTATTCGGAGGATTTCTGCCATCTACAGTGCTCTAGTATATTCTGCTTTTCCTTGGGGAGTTCAGCTATTGCGGTGTAGACACGAGAGGTTGTGTTATGTTCATTTGGATACGTTACGTCTTGTTGGGTAAGGATAGCGTAACTTTAATTTTTGCGCTATAAACTACTATTCGGTGGATTCCTGCGTTCTTGGTTGCTCTACCATACTCTGCTAGGCTCTTGCGAGGCCAGTAATAGAGGTCGCGGCACGGTAAGATGAGTCACGTTATGTTTGGTTTGGTTAGGTTGCGCTAAGCTTGGTTAGGATCGCATTGACTTCCCAGCTATACACTGAAATTCGGTGGATCCCTGCCCTCTACTGCGCTCTACTCTAATCTGCTTGGCCCTGTGAAGGCCAGCAATTGAGGTCGCGGTACGTTTCGTTGAGCTTGCTATGTCGTGTTAGGATATGTTAGCTAGGGTAATTCGCCGGTATCTTTGACTATTCTGCTGTATACCGCGTTTCTATAGATTTCAGCGCTCTGCCCACAGCTAATTTGTTCTACTTGGCTCTGGGGAGGCCAGCAATATGTCTCGCAGCTCCTTGGGCTCAGTCAACCTACGTTCGATCAGGTTGGGTTAGTGTAGGTGCGTTTGGTATATCCTGACTTTTGTGCGATGCACTGCAATTTGGTGGCTCTCTGCACTCTGCGGTGCTATAGTATATTCTGCTTGTCTATAGGGGGCCAGCAATGGAGGTGTATGAACGTAAGTCTGAGATAGGTTCGTTTGGACATGTTACGTGTGGTTAGGCTAGGATAGCATAGCATTGTCTTTTCTGCTATCCGCTGCTATTCGGAGGATTCCTGCGCTCCTCATTTCTCTACTATAATCTGCTCGACTCCTTCGAGACCAGCAATAGCTGTCGTGGCACGACAGTTTCGGTCAGTTTACGTTTGGCTATGCTAGGCTAGGTCACGTTTGGCAAGAATGGCGTCGTCTTTTTCGTTATACACTGCTATGCGGTGTCTCTCTGCTCTCTACTGTTCTCTAGAGTATTCTGCTTGGCTCTGGGGGGCCAGCCATAGTGGTCTCGGCACGTTAGGTTAAGTTATGTTGCGTTCGGTTATATTACGTTTGGATGGGTTAGGACAGGGTAGTTTCGACTTTTGCGCTCTACTCTGCTATTCGGTTGATTTCTGTACCCCACTGTGCTCTACCCTAATCTTTTAGAACCAGGGGAGTCCACCAATAGTGGTCGCGGCATGTTATGTTGAGTTTTCTTACGTTAGGTTAGATTACGTGAACTTGAGTTAGGTTTGGATATCTTTGACTTTTCCGCTGTACACCGCGATTCTATGAATTCCTGCGCCCTAATCTCCTCTGAAACGTTCAGTCTGCCTCTGGGGAGGCCAGCAATAGTGGCGGCAGCAAGTAAGGTTGACTTTGGTTACGTTTGGTTGTGCTACGATTGGTTAGGTTGGGATAGGGTTTCATGGACTTTTCAGATACATACTGCGTTCCGGTGGATTTCTGCGCTCTAATGTGTTCTAATGTGCTCTGCCTTGCTGTTGGGAGGCCAGAAATAGTGGCCGCGGTTTCTTAGGTTGAGTTGGGTTGCGATTGGTTAGCTTATGTTAGCACGGGTAATGTTCGGATATCTTTGACGATTATCTTGTACACTGCGATTCTATAGATTTCTGCTCCCTACTCTCCTGTAATATGTTCTGCATTGCCGTGTGGAGGCTAGCAATAGTGGTCACGGTATGTTATGTTGAGTTAGATTACGTTTGCATACGTTAGATTTGGATATGTTAGGGTGAGATAGCTTTGACCTTCGCGCAAAGCACTTCTATTCGGTGCATTCGTGCACTCTACAGCGTTCGACACTCGGGATTCGAGCAATGGTGGTCGTGACACGTAGACCTACCCAGATAAAAGCAGAATATACTAGAGCACAGAGAAACTCTGAAATCTGCCGCATTGAGGTGTAAAGCAGAAAGTAAGAAATATTCGAACCTAACCTGACCTGTCCTGACAAAACCAAAGGTAACCAATTCCAACCTAACGTGCCTGGCCCACAATTACTGTCCTCTCCATCGCCAAGTATCGCATATTAGGGGACAGTCGGACGCAGAGCTCCATAGAACGGCAGTGCATAGTGCGAAGTTCTTGGATATCCCAGCATAACCCAACCAAACGGAACCTACCAGAACGTAGCCTAATTGAACCTAACTAGCCGCAGCCACCATTTCCGGTATAGCCAGAGCAAAGGAGGGAACATTAGACCACGGTAGAGCGCAAAAATTCACCGAATAGCAGAGTAGAGCACAGAAGTCGAAACTACACTTTCCTAAGCCTATAAAAACGTAACGCTCGCGAACCTAAGCAAACTGAAGGTAACTAGCCTAGACCACTACTGCTGACCTCCCCAGAGCGAAGCAGAATATACTGTAGCACAGGAGAGCGCGGATATCCGCCGCACTGGAGTGCAAGGCACAAAAGTCAAAGGTGTCCTAACCTTACCTAACGAATCCTTACATAGCCAAACGAAGCCTAACTCAACCTAGCGTGCCGATACAGCTACTGCTGACATCCCCAGCGCCAAACAGAGCATATTAGAGCATAGGAGGGCGCAGAAATCCGCCGAATAGCAGTGTGTACCGCGAAAGTTAAAGGTATCCTGTCCTAACCTAACAATAGGTAACATATGCAGACGTAACGCAACAAGAACTAACGTGTCACGACCGCTATTGCTGGCCTCGCGAGAGCTAAGCGGTGTATAGCAGAGTAATGTAGAACGCCGAAATCATGCGAATAGCAGTGTATATCACAAAAGTCAAAGCTATCCGAAAAAAGCTTAACCACGCCTAACCGAACGAAACAGAGCATAACACAACGTAACGTGCCGAGAGCACTATTCCTGGCGTCCACAGTGACAAGCGGAGTGCGATAGCGCACAGCCGAGCGCAGAAGTCCATAGAATAGCAGTGTCTAGGAAGAAAGTCGAAGCTATCCCAACCTAACACATCGTATTCTAGCATGTCCAAACGTAATGTGACCCAACTTAACGTGCAGTGACCACCGTTGCCGGCCTCCCGAGCGCCAAGCAGAGCATATTGGAGGAGAGTAGATCGCTGAGGTCCGTAGAATGTCAGTGCACAGCACGAAAGTCAAAGAAATCCTAACCGACCCCAAAAGAAACTAACCAGACCAAACGTAACATAATAGCACACGCGCTGCGGCCACAATTTGTGGCATTCCCAGATCAGAGCATGGGATATTGGATCGCAGTATAGCGCAGAAGACCACCGAAAATCAGTGTGTAGCACAAAAGTCTAAGCTATCATATCCAAAACTAACCAAACGCAACGTAACCAAACGAAACATAGCTTATCCTAACGTACCGACCACCATTTGTGGCCTCGCCAGACCAAAGCAGAATATAATGGAGTACAGTAGGTAACAGAAAGCCATCAAATTGCAGTGTATAGGACAAAAGTCAAAGATATCGTTACATAACCTGTCCTAACCTAACCTAACCGAACGTAGAGTAAGTTAACTTGACGAGCCGAGACGACTATTGGTGGCCTCCCCAGAACCAAACAGAACATATCACAGCACAACAGAGCGCAGATATTCACGGAATAGCGGTGTATAACGCAAAAGTCGAAGCCATCCCAGCCAAACGTGGCTGAACCCAAGCTAACCAAACGTAAGCTAACTCAACCTATCTTGCCACGACCGCTATTGCTGGCGTCTGCAGAGTCGATCAGAGGTTAACGGAGCAATGAAGAGCGCATAAACCCGCCCAATAACGGTGTACAGCACAAAAGTGAAAGTTACCCTATCCTAATCTATCCAAACGTAATCAAACGAAACGCAATATAACCCAAGCTATCGTGCCGAAAGCAGTATTGCCGGCATCTCGAGTGCCAAGCAGAGCATATTAGAGGATAGTAGGAAGCAGAAGTCCTTAGAATCGCATTGTATAGCACAAAAATCGAAGCTACACTGTCCTAATAATGCCAAGCGTAACACAGCCGGTGGACCTTATGTCAGCCTAACACGCCGGGACCGCTCTTACTTGCCTTCCCACAGCGTTGCAAAATATACTACAGCGAAGGAGAGCGCAGAAGACCACAGAAAACGGTCTATACCACGAAAGTCAAAGCAATCCTTACCTAAGCCAAACTAACGTAACCTCAGCACACGTAGCCAGACTCAGCATAACGTGCCAAGACCACTATTGCTGACATTCCCAGAGCGAAGGGGAATATACAGGAGAACAGTGGAGCGCAGAAATCCGCCGAAATGAAATGTAAAGCACAAAAGTCGAAGATATGCTAACGTAACCACATAAAAGGATGACCTATACAAACATAGCATGCCTGAACCTAACGTGCCGAGTCCAACTTTGCTGGCCTCCCCAGCGTAAAGCAAAGCACATTAGGGTACAGTGGAGGGCAAGAATCCAACGAATGGCAGTGTATAGCACGAAAGTAAGAGCAATCCTAACCAAACATTGCCGTACCTAACCTCACCAAACGTAACCTAACTCTACCTATCTTGCCACGACCACTATTGCAGGCCACCCGAGTGTCTAGCAGAATATAGTAGAACAATGCACAGCGCAGAAATCCACCGAATATCAGCGCACAGCGCAAAAGTTAAAGCTATCCTTTCCTAACATAGCCAACAGTAACATAACCGAACGAAGCCTGACACAAGGTGACATGCCGAGACCACTATTGCTGTCCTCTTCAAATCGAAGCAGGACACATAAAAGCGCTGTAGAGCGTAGAAGTCCTGCGAGTTGTAGTGTATAGCACAAGAGTCAAAACAATCCCGTCCTAAACTAACCAAACGTAATACAACCAATCGTAATATATCACAGCCAAACGTGTCGCGACCACTATTGCTGTAGTCCGCAGGGACAAGCCGAATATACCAGAGTAACCGAACGAAGCCTGACACAAGGTGACATGCCGAGACCACTATTGCTGTCCTCTTCAAATCGAAGCAGGACACATAAAAGCGCTGTAGAGCGTAGAAGTCCTGCGAGTTGTAGTGTATAGCACAAGAGTCAAAACAATCCCGTCCTAAACCAACCAAACGTAATACAACCAATCGTAATATAACACAGCCAAACGTGTCGCGACCACTATTGCTGTAGTCCGCAGGGACAAGCCGAATATACCAGAGCATAGTAGATAGTGGATAGCCAACAGATAGCAGTGTATAGCGCAAAAGCCGAAGATATCCTAACCTACCCTGTTCTAGCCTAACACAACCAAACGAGGAATAACTGAGCCTGACGGGCCGAGACCGCTATTGCTGGCCTCGCCAGTGTCGAGCAGAGCATAGTAGAGCAATGAAGTGCGCAGGAATCCTCCGAATTGCAGTGTAAAGCACAAAAGTCAAAGGCATCCAATCCTAACCTGTCTAACCGTAACATTACCAAACGTAAGGTAACAAAACCTCTCGTGACATGACCACTCTTGCCGGCATCCCCAGTGTCGACGAGATTATAGTAGAGCACAGTAGAGCGCAGAAAGCCACCAAATAACAATGTATAGCACAAAAGTCAAAGCTACCCTGTCCTATCCCTGCATGTACGAACGTATATATCCTAACCGAACGTAACACAACTCAACCTATCGTGCCGCGTGCAGTAATGCTGGCCACCACAGCGCCAAAGAGAGCATAATAGAGGAGAGTAGGGCGCAGGCATGCAAAGAATCGCGGTGTACAGCAGAAAAGTCGAAGCTATCCAAACCTAGCCAAAGCTGACACATCCTAATCAAACTTTTGCAACTTCAACCTAACGTGCGGAGACAATTACTGCTGGCATCCCTGTCGACAAGCTGGGCATACTAGAGAAGAACACAGCGCTGAGGTACATAGAATGGCAATGCATAGCACGAAAGTCATAGGTGTCCCAACCTATCCCAAACATACCTAACCTAACCAAACGTAACCTATCTCAACCTGACGCACCGAGGCTGCCATTTCTGGAATTCCCAGAGCTAAGCAGGGAACGTTAGTTCAAAGTAGAACGCAGAAATCCACCGAATAGCAATGTTCTTCACGAAAGTCAAAGCTACCGAAGCCTAACCTAGCCAAACATAACACAACCAAACGTAACGTAACTAAACCTAACGTGCCTAGACCACTGATGCTGACCTGCCCAGAGCAAGGCAGAATATACTAGAGCGGGCGAATCGCAGAAATCCACAGAATCGCAGTGCATAGCAGAAAAGTCGAAGCTATACAAACCTAACCGAGACCAACGTAACTTAGACAAACGAAGCCTAACTCTACCTAACGTGCCGAGATCAATACTGCTGATCTCCCCAGAGACAATCAGAATATACCAGAGCACAGTATAGCGTAGGAGGCTTCCAAATAGCACTGTATAGCGCAAGAGTCAAAGATATCCTAACATAACATAGCCTATTCTATCCTAACCAAACGTATGCAAACTAAACCTAACGAGCCGGGACAACTATCGCTGGGCTGCACAGAGCCAAGCAATGCTTCTGCGCCCTAATTTCAGTATAGCGTAGGAGGCTTCCAAATAGCACTGTATAGCGCAAGAGTCAAAGATATCCTAACATAACATAGCCTATTCTATCCTAACCAAACGTATACAAACTAAACCTAACGAGCCGGGACAACTATCGCTGGGCTACACAGAGCCAAGCAATGCTTCTGCGCCCTAATCTCCGCTAATATGTTCAGCTTGGTGATTGGGTGGCCAGCAACCGTGGTGTTGGCAAGTCAGGTTGAGTCATGTTGCGCTTGGCTTGGTCAGGTGAGGTTAGGTTATGTTTGGTCAGAATAGATATAGCTTTTGTCCCATACTCAGGTAATCTGCCGATATCGGCGACCTGCATTGTTCGGCTATCCTCTGCTTGTCTCTGGAATTGCCCGCAACAGTGTTTGTGGCACGTTTGTTTGAGATAGGCAACACCGAGATATGCTAGGTTAGGTTCTGTTTGGTTAGTATGGCTTCAATTTTTGTGCCATACACTTCCATTCGGCGGATTTCCGCCCTCAACTGTGTTTTAGTATTTTCTGCTTGGCTATGCGGAGGACAGAAGTAGTGGTCTCGGCACGTTACGCAGTGTTATGTTGCGTTTGGTTATGTTACGTTTGTCTCTGTTGGGACAGGGTAGCCATGAATTTTGAGCTGTACACAGCTATTCGGTTGTATTCTGCGCTCTAAACAGTTATACTATACTCCGCTCGACTCTGGGGACGCCAGCAATATTCATCGAAGTACGTTAGGTCGAGTTTGGTTACGTTTGGTCGGGTTTGGCTTGTGTAGCTTCAACTTTTCTACTATACACGGGGTTTCTACGGATTTCTGCACCCTATTCTCCTCTATTAAGCTGCGCTTGTCTCTGTGGAGGCGATGAATACTTGTCGCTGCACGTTTGGTTCAGTTGGATTAGGTTTGGTTTGGTTGGGTTAGGTTAGGGTTAGGCCATGGCAGATCTGACTTTCGTGCTCAACACTGCTATTTCTTGGACTTCCCGGCTCTACTGTGCTACATCATATTCTGCTTGTCTCTGGAGAAGCCAGGAATAGTGGTCGCGGCACATTAGGTTTGGGTATGTTACGTTTGCTCAGGTTAGGCTGGGTTAGGTTTTGTCTGGGTGTCTTTGGCTTTCGTGCTATGAACTGCAGTGCGGTTGATTTCTACGATCCACTGTGCTTTAGTGTGCACGGCTTGGCTCTGGGTTTGGTTGGGTTAGGTTAGGGTTAGGCCATGGCAGATCTGACTTTCGTGCTCAACACTGCTATTTCTTGGACTTCCCGGCTCTACTGTGCTACATCATATTCTGCTTGTCTCTGGAGAAGCCAGGAATAGTGGTCGCGGCACATTAGGTTTGGGTATGTTACGTTTGCTCAGGTTAGGCTGGGTTAGGTTTTGTCTGGGTGTCTTTGGCTTTCGTGCTATGAACTGCAGTGCGGTTGATTCCTGCGATCCACTGTGCTTTAGTGTGCACGGCTTGGCTCTGGGGAGGCCGGCAATGCTGGTCGCGGCACGTTAGATTGAGATTGGTTGCGTTTGGCTATGTTACGATTGATTTGGTTCGGATACGGCAGCTTTGACTTTTGTGATATACACCGCTATACTGTGGATACCCGCGCTCTACTTTGCTCTACTTTAACCTGCTCGGCTCTGTGGAGGCCAGCAATAGTGGTCGTGCCACGTTAGGTTGTGTTTGGTTAGGCTTGGTTAGGATGGGTTGGGCTAAGTTCGGTGTGAATGGCTTCGACTTTCGTGCTTTACACTGGAGCTCGATTTATTTCTGCGCACTACTGTGTGGTAATATGCTCTCCTGGGTCTGGGTAGGCCAGCAGGTGTGGCCTCGGCACGTCATGTTGAGTCATGTAACCTTTGGTTATGTTAGGTTGTGTTTGGTTCGGTTAGGGTAATTTCGACTTTTTTGCCGTGCATTGATTTTAGGTAGATTTCTGCACTCTACTGCGCACCAGTATGAACTGCTTGACTCTGGGGAGGGCAGCAAAGGTTGTCTCGGTACGTTATATGGAATTAGGCTACATTTGGTTAGGTTAGGTAGGGACAGGTACGGTTTGGATGTCGTTGAATTATGTGCTATACACTTCAGTGCGGCGGATATCTGCTCTCTACTCTGCTGAAGAATAATCTGCGTTGCTCTGCGGAAGCCAGCAGCAGTGGACTCGGCACGTTACGTTGACCTAAGTTACGTTCGGTTATTTTACGTTTGGTTTGGTTTGGACATGGTAGCCTTGACTTTTGTGCTATACACTGCTATTCTGTGTATTAGTGCGCTCTACATTGCTCTACTGCACACTGTTCGGCTCTAGTGTTGCGAGCAATGCAGGCCGCGTCACGTTTGTTTGAGTAAGGTTACGTTAGGTTAGGTTAGGTTAGTTTAAGTTCGGTCAGGTTATCATTGATTTTTGTGTTATGCAATGCAGTGCGTTGGTTTTCTGCGCCGCACTGCTCTCTATTATATTCTGGTTGCCTCTGGGGACGCCAGCGGTTGTGGTTCCGTCGCGTTATGCTTAATTGTGTCACGTTTGGCTTGGTTAGGAAAGGGTGGCTCTGACTTTTGCGCTTTGGAGTTTTATTCTGTGCGCTTCTGCGCTCTGCTCTGCTGAAGTGTATTCCGCTTGGCTATGGGGAGGCCAGGTGTATTGGTCTCGACCCTTTAGGTCAGGTTATTTTATGTTCGATTCCGATAGCTTCGACTTCTGTTTAATACACTGCTATTCGTTGTATTTCTGCGATGTGCTGTGCTGTACTATGTCCTGGTTAGCTCTGTGGAGGACAGCAACAGCGGTCTGAGCCCGTTAGTTGAGTTAGGTTACGTTTGGTTATGTTACGTTTGGTTGTGTTACGTTTGGTCATGTTAGGACATGGTGGCTCCAACGTTTGTGGTATACACAGCTACTCGGCGGATTTCTACGCCCTACATTGCTCCAACCTTATCTGCATGAATCTGGGGTTTCTGGAAAATGTGGTCCAGGCACATTACGTTGGGTTCCGCTACGTATGGCTAGGTCAGGTTAGGACTTGAGATGTTTTGATATCCTTGACTTTTGTGAAATACACTGCAATGCGGCTGTGTTCTGAGCTCTACTGTGCTCTAGTATTCTCTGCTTGGTTCAGCGTAGGGCAGCAATAGTGGCGTCGTCGCGTCAGGCTAAGTTATGTTACATATGTCTATGTTACGTTTGGTTAGGTTAGGATAGGGCACCATCGACATTTGCTTTATACGCTGCGGTAATATGCATTTCTGCGCTCTACAAGTCATCTAATATGAGCTGCTTGGTTCTACGGAGATGCTTTAAACAGCTGTTCGGTGGATTTCAGCGCCCTGCTGTGCTCTAATACGCTCTGCTTTGTTCGGTGGAGGTTAGAAATAGTGACCGTGGCGCGTTTGGTTGCGTTGGTTTACGTTTGGTCCTGTTATGATTGGCCAGGTTTGGTTAGGTTATCTTCTATTTTTACGATGTACACTGCTATTCGGTGGATTTCTGAGTTCCACGCTACTCCTATGTGCTCTGCTTGGCTCTGGAGATGCCGGCAATGGTGGTTGCGGCACGTTAGGTTGAGATATGTTACGTTCGGTTAGGTGAGGTTAGTTGAAGTTAGGTTAGTGTATCTTTGACTTTTGTGCTTTACACTTCAATGCATTCCTGCTCGGCTGTAGGGAGGCCAGCAGTAGTGGTCGCGGCACGTTAGGTTTAGTTAGGTTACGTTCGTTTGCGTTACGTTTGGTTAGACTACAATGGGGTAGCTTCGACTTTTGGGCTTTAAACAGCTGTTCGGTGGATTTCAGCGCCCTGCTGTGCTCTAATACGCTCTGCTTTGTTCGGTGGAGGTTAGAAATAGTGACCGTGGCGCGTTAGGTTGCGTTGGTTTACGTTTGGTCCTGTTATGATTGGCCAGGTTTGGTTAGGTTATCTTCGATTTTTACGATGTACACTGCTATTCGGTGGATTTCTGAGTTCCACGCTACTCCTATGTGCTCTGCTTGGCTCTGGAGATGCCGGCAATGGTGGTTGCGGCACGTTAGGTTGAGATATGTTACGTTCGGTTAGGTGAGGTTAGTTGAAGTTAGGTTAGTGTATCTTTGACTTTTGTGCTTTACACTTCAATGCAGCGAACTTCTGCTCTCTACAGCGCTCTAGACTATTCGGTTTGGCTCTGGAAAGTTCTGCAATAGTGCTCTAGGCACGTTAGGTTGGGATAGGTTACGTTTGGTTTTGTTACGATTTGTTAGGTTAGGAGAGGATAGTTCTGACTTTTCTGCTGTACACTGCTATTCGTTGAATTTCTGCTGTCTAGCGTGCTATAATGTACTCTGCTTGGCTCTGGCGGCCAGCAATAGTGGTCTCGGCAAGTTAGGCTGGGTTAGGTTCCGTTTGGTTAGGTTACGTTTGATTGGGCTTGGTTTGGATGGCTTCGACTTTCTCGGCTAGGTCAGCTATTAGGTGGATTTCTGCGCTCTACGCATCTCCACTGTACACTGTTCGACACTGCGGAGGCCAGCAATCGGAGTCGCTGCAGGAAAGCTTCAGATATGTTGCGTTTGTTTAGGTTACGCTGGGTTAGGGTAGCGGAGGGTAGCTCTGACTTTCGTGCTATACACTGCTATTCGCTGGATTTCCGCGCTCTGCTGTGCTCTAGTAGACTCTGCTTGTCTCCAGGCAGGCCAGCGAGGGTGGTCTCGGAACTTCATGTCACGTAACGTTACGTTTGTTAGGTTACGTTATGTTAGATTAGGTTAGGATAGGTTAGGATAGCTTTGTCTCTTCTACTATACATTGCCAAAAATTGGACTCCTGCGGTCTACTCTCCTGTAATATGTTACGCTTGGCGATGGGGTGGCAAGCAATAGTGTTCTAGGCAAGTTAGGTTGGATACGTTTGTGTCCGGTTACGTCACGTTTTGTAAGGCTAGGATAGGGTAACTTCGAATTTTGTGCCATACAATTCTACTCGGTGGATTTCTGCGCTCTACGTTGCTGTAGTGTAATCTGCTCGTCTCTGAGGTGGTCAGAAATAGTGGCCGAGTCACGGCAGCTTCAGTTATGTTTGGTTTGGTCATGATGTCTTTGCCTTTTGTGCTATACACTGCTGCTCGTTGGATCATTGCGCTCAACTGTGCTCTAATATGCTATGCTTGGCACTGGGTAGGGCAGCAGTAGTGGCCTCGGTATGTTAGGTTAAGTTATGCCGCGCTCAGCTTTGTTAGGTTGGGTTGGGTTAGGTTAGGATACCTCTGGCTTTTCTGCTATACACGGCGATTCTATGGATTTCTGCGCTCTACTTCGCCCTAGTATGTTCCGCTTGGCCCTGACGAGGCCAGCAATAGTGCTCGCGTCATGTTAGGTTTTGTTGGTTTACTTTCTGTTATTTTATGATTGTTAACGGTAGGCTAGGGCAGCTTTCACCTTTGCGCTGTGCACTGATGTTCGGCTGACTCCTGCGATCTACTGTGATCTAATATGCACTGCTTCGATGTGGGCAGGCCAGGAATAGTGGCTGTGGCACGTTAGGTTGTGCAAGATTACGTTTGGTTACGTTACCCTCTGCTAGGCTGGGAGCGGTTAGCCGTGACTCTTGTGCTATACACTGCTATTCGGTGGGTTTCTCCGCTCTATATTGCTCTGCTATGCTCTGCTCGACTCGGGGATGGCCAGAAATAGTGTTCTCGGCATGTTAATTTTGGTTAGGCTACGTTTGGTTAGATAACACTATTTTGGGTTAGGATCGGATTGTTTCGACTTTCGTGGTTTAAACTGTTGTTCTGTGGACTTCTGCGCTCTACTGTGTTCTAGAATGTACTGCTTCGCTCTGGGGAGGCCAGCAAAAGTGGTCCCGGCAAGTGAGGCTGAGATAGATAACGTTCGGTTTTGTTACGTTTAGTTAGGTTAGGATAAGAAGGCTTTGACTCCTATGCTATACACCGCTTATCGTTGGATTCCTGCGCTCTACGTTTCTCTAGTATATTCTGCTTGGCCCTGGGGAGGCGATGAATATTGGTCTCGGTGCGTTAGGTTGATTTAAGCAACGTTCGGGTATTTTACGCTTGGCTATGTTAGGATAGGTTAGCTTCGACTATTGTTCTATGCACTGCGATTCTATGGGCTTCTGCGGCCTACTCACCTCTAATGTGTTCCGCTTGACTGTGAGTAGTGCAGCTATAGCGGTCTCGGCGCGTTATGACTATTTTGGTTGCGTGTGGTTACGGTACGTTCATTTATGTTAGAATAGGATCGCTTTGGCGTTTGTTGTATACACTGCTATACGATAAATATCTGCGCCCTATTATTCTCTAATTTGTCCTGCTTGGCTGTGGGGACGCCAGGAGTAGTGGTCGCTGCACGTTTTGTTCGGTTACGTATCGTATGGTTAGGGTAACTTAGGTCAGGTTTGGTCAGGATATATCTGACTTTTGCGCTATACCCTGCAATGCGGGCGATTTCTTCGCTCCGCCGTGCTCTAATATGCTCTGCGCGGCGTTGGGGGGGGGGCAGCAATACTGATCTCGGCACGTTAGATTGGGTTAGATTACGCTTGGTTAGAGTAGCATTGTCCGGGCTTGGTCAGTGTAGCTTTGGCTTTTCTGCTACACATTGCCATTCTATATAATTCTGCGCTCTACGCTCCTCTAACATGTTGCGTTTGGCGTAGTGGAAGCCAGCAATACCGGACCCGGCTCGTTAGGCCTATACAGTCTACGTTTGTTTATGATAGGATTGGTCAGGTTAGGTTAGGATATCTCCGACCTTTGTGCTATACAGTGCTATGCGGAGGCTTTCTGCGCTCTTCTGTGAGCTGGTATATTCTATTGGTCCCGGCACATTAGTTCAAGTTATGTTACGTTTGCTTCTATTACGTTTGCGTAGGTTAAGACAATGGACGGTTGAACTTTGTGCTATACACCGCTAATCTGTGGATTTGTACGCTCTGTATGGCTGTACTATACTCTGCTCGACTCAGGGGAGACAACCAGTAGCGGTGGCGGAGCGATATGTTTAGTTAGGTTTCGTTTGGTTACAATAGGTTATGGTACGCTTGGTTGGGCCGGCTTCAACTTTTGTGTTATACACTGCTATTTGGTGGATTTCTGCGCTCTGCGACGACCTAATGTGTTCTGCTTTGCCCTGGTGAGGCCAGAAATCGTAGTCTCGGCGCGTTATGCTCAGTTAGGCTACGTTTGCTTATGTCACGTTTGGCTAGGTTAGGATGGGAAAGCTTTGACGTTTGTGCTATACGTTAATATTCTGTTAATTTCTGCCCTCTACTGTGCTCTGATGTGCAATGCTTGGCTCTGGGGAGGCCGTCAATTCTGGTCTCGGCACGATATGTTGAGGTATGCTACGTTTGGCTTTGTTATGTTACGTCAGCGTAGTTTAGGATACCTTCGACTTTTGCGCTATACACTTTAATCAGGCGAAAAATCTGCGCTATACTGTGTCTTAGCATATTCTTCTTGGCTCTGTGGCCACGAGCAATTGTGGTCTCGGCACATTAAGTCGCGTAAGGCTACGTTTGTTGTGTTACGTTTGGATATATTGGGACATGATAGCTATGAATCTTGTGCTGTACAGTACTATTCGGTGGATAACAGCGCTGCACTGTACTCTGGTATATTCTGCTTGGCTATGGGGTGGCCAGCAATAGATGACCCGGCACGTTAGATTGAGGAACGCTGCGTTTGGTTTTGTAACGTTTGGTTATGTTAGGATGCGGTAGCTTAGACTTATGTGCTGTAAATTGCCACTCGGTGGATTTCTGCTCTCCACATTGCTCTAATACACTCTGTTCGATTCTCGGGAGGTCAGAAATTATGGTCGTGGCACGTTCGTTTGCGATACGTTACGTTTGTTTAGGTTTGGTTAGTGCTTGTTTGTTTAGGGTAAATTAGCCTTTCGTGCTATACACTGACATGCGGTGGATTTCTGCGCTCCACTCTCCTTTAATATGTTTTGCTTGGCTCCGTTTGGGCCAGGAATAGTGGTCGCGGTGCGTTTGTTTGTGCCATGTCACGCTTTGCAATGTTAGGTTTGGCTGGGTTTGGTTGAGAAGGCAATGACTTTATGCTGTACACTACTATTCGGTCAATTTCTGCGTTCTACATTGCTGTGCTATACTCCGCGTGGCTGCCGTGAGGCCAGCAGTACTGGTCGTGTCACGTGACTTTGTGATATGTTACGTATGTGTTGGTCAGGTCCGCTCAAGTTAGGTCAGGATGTCTTTGACTTTTGTGCTATAATCTGCTACTCGGTGGACTTCCGCTCCCTGCAGTTCCCTGCTACACCCTGTTCGGCTATCGGGAGGTGAGTAATAGTGGTCGCGGCCGGTGACATTGTGATAGGCTACGTAGGTCAGGTTAGTTTAGGCCACGTTATGTTTGGATACCTTTGACTTTTGTGCTATAAACATCATTGCGGTGAATTTCTGCGCTCTGATGTGCTCTAGTGCATTCAACTTGCCACTGTGTAGGCCAGCAATGGTGGTCTCGGCACGTTAGGTTGTCATATGCAACGTTTGGTTATGTTAGGATAGGTAAGCTTCGACTACTGCGCTATGCACAGCGATTCTATGGATTTCTTTACTCTGCTCACATCTAATATGTTCTGCTTGGATCTTGGAGGGCAGAAATAGGTGTCCCGGAACGCTAGGTGGGCTTTGTTACGTTTGGTTATGTTTAGCTTGCTTGCGTAATGTTGGGATGTCTTCGACTTTCGTGCTATACGCTGCCATTCCATGGGAATCAGCGCTCTACTCTCCTCTAATATGCCCCGCTTGGTGACACTGATGTCAGCAATAGTGGGCTAGGCACGTTAGGTTGGAATTGGTTACGCTTGGTTAGGTTGGGTTAGGTCAAGTTAGGCCACATTTCGTTGTGTCAGGTTATGTCAGGCAAGGTTAGGATATCATGGACATTTGTGCTTTGCATTTCAGTGCGGCGGAATTCTGCGCCCTACTGTTCTCTATTATTTACAGCTTTTACTCTGAAGAGGTAAGCAATAGTGTTGCAGGCAGGTTGGGTTGTCCTAGGTTACTTTCGGTTATGATATGCTTGATAATGTGGGGATAAGATACCTTTGACTTTTGTGCTATACACTGCCATTCGATGGATTCCTGCGCTCTGCATTGCTCTACTATAATCTGCTCGGCTCTTGGGAGGCCGGCGGTAGTGGTCGCCGCACGATTACTTCTGTTAGGTTGCGTACGACTTGCTTACATTATGCTATGTTTGGCTAGGATTGCTTTGACTCTTGGGTCATACACGCCTATTCGGTGGATTTCTACGCTCAACAGTGTTCTGGTGTGTACCGCTTGGCTCTGGGGAAGTCAGTAATGGTGGTCTCGGCACGACAGGACGAGATATGATATGTTTGGTTACGTTACGTTAGCTCCGGTTAGGTTTGGATAGCTTCGACTTTTCTGCTGTACAATGCGATCCTATGGATTTCTGCGCTCTGCTCTACTGTATTATGATCTGCTTGTCTCTAGGGAAGCCAGCAGTAGTAGTCGCGGCACGTTAGGTTTAGTTACTCTACGTTTTGTTTGGTTATGTTAGGTCCGACTAGATTAGGTTATCTCTGACTGTTGTGCTATGCGCAGTTATTAGGTGGATACCTGTGATATACTGTGCTCTACTACATTCTGCTTGGCAATTTGGAGGCCAGGTGCTGTGGCCGCGGCTCGGTCCGTTCACATATTCCACGTTTGGTTATGATAGGTTAGGTCTGGTTAGACTGGGTATCTTCGACTTTTGTGCCATTCACTGCAATGCGGTGGATTTGTGCGCCCTACTGTGGTCTAGTTCTTTCAGCTTGTCTCTATCGAGGCCAGCAATAGTGGTCTCGTAATGTCAGGTTGAGTGACACTGTGTTTGGATGTACCAAGTTTGGCAAGG
This sequence comes from Eufriesea mexicana, assembly GCF_001483705.2. NCBI lineage: Eukaryota > Metazoa > Arthropoda > Insecta > Hymenoptera > Apidae > Eufriesea > Eufriesea mexicana. The sequence goes on along the minus strand of NW_016908265.1, from coordinate 13,492 downwards.
CTAGGATATGATTCTTCGTCTTTTGTGCCGTACACAGCTATTCGGTGAGTTTCTGCGACCTAACCAGCTCTAATATGCCCCGCTTGGCTCTGGGGTAGCCGGTATTAGTGTTCTAGGCAGGTTAGTTTGGGAAAGGTAACGCTTCGTTAGCTTGGGATAGGAAGGCTCGGTTAGGATTGCTTTGAATCTTGTGCTATAAACTGCTATTCGGTGGATTCCTGCGCTCTACATTGCTGCAATATAATCTGCTCCAATCTGCGTAGGCGAGCAATAGTGGCCGCTGCACGTTATGTTGAGCCATGTTACGCTTTGTTAGGATAGGTTAGGTTACGGTTGGTTACTGTACCTACAGCTTTCGTGCTGTACACTGTTGTTCGGTATATTCCTGTGATGTATTGTGCTCTACTACATTCCATGTGACTCTGGTGTGGACAGGAGCAGTGGTCGATGCACGTTGCGTTGAGATGTGCTACGCTTGGTTAGGTTACGTTAGGTCAGGTTAGGTTAGGGTACCTTCGGCTTTAAGGCTATTCACTGCAATGCAGTGGATTTCTGCACATTACTGCGCTCTAGTACGTACGGCTTGCCTCTACGGTGGCCTGCAATAGTGGTCTCGTCAAATTAGGTTGAGCTAGGCTACGTTTGGTTGTGTCGCGTTTGGCTAGGTTAGGATAGGCTACTTCGACTTTCGTCCTTTTCACTGCTCTTCGGCGGATTTCTGCGCTCTAATGCGCTCTGACATGCTCTGCTTGGCACTGGGGGACCTTCAATATTGCTGTCGCCACGTCATGTTGAGTCACACTACGTTTGGATGGGTTAGGTTTGGCACTGTTTCGTAGGGATACGTTTGACTTTTGTGCAATACGCTGCAATGCGGTGGATTTCTGAGCCCTGCTCTGCTCTAATATTCTCTGCCTGGGTCTGTGGAGTCCAGCACTAGTAGCCTTGACACGCTAGGTTGAATTAGGTTACGTTTTATTGAGTTAGGTTAGGCCATGGTCGGCCATGTTAACTTAGACTTCCGTGCTATACACTGCTCTTCGGAGTGTTTCAGCGCTGTACTGTGCTCTACTGTATTACAATCAGCCCCGGGAATGCCAGCAATATTGGCCTCGGCACGTAAGGTTGATTTATGTTTCGTTTGGTTGGGTTATGTTAGGCCATATTAGGGTAGGGTAGCTTTGACTTTCGTGCGATAAACTGCTATTCGGTGCATTTCTGTGACGTTCAGCGGTCTTTTATATTCTGCTTGGCTCAGTGGATGCCGGAAGCAGCGGTCTCGGCACGTTAGGTTGAGCTATGCTACGTTCGTGTATGTTACGTTTGTTGTGGATAGGTTATTATAGTCCAGACTTTTTTGCTGTACACTGCAATTCGCGGATTTCTGCGCTCTACTGTGTTCCAATATCATCTGCTTCGCTTTGTCGAGGCCAGGAGCTGTCGCCAGGGCACGTTGCGTTGAGCTATGCTACGCTAGAGAGTGGTAGGTTAGGTCAGGTTAGGTTAGGATATCCTCGACTTTTTTGCTATTCGGTGCACTGCGGTGGATTTCTGCGCACTACTGTGCTCTGGTTGATTCTGCCCGCCTCTGTGGAGGCCAGCAATTGTGGTCTCGACGTGTATGTACGAGCTTGGCTACATCTGCCTGTTTTCCGTTGGTTTAGGTTAGGATATAGTAGCTTAGCTTTCTGTGCCATACGCAGCTTGTCGGTTGATTTCTGCGCTCTACTGGGCTCTAGTGTGTTACACTTGGCTCTGTGGCGGCCAGTAATTGTAGTGTCGGCACGTTTGGTTGTGCTTGGCTACGTTTGGTTTGGTTACGTTTGGTGAAGTTAGGATAGTATAGTTTAGGCTTTTGTGCTATACACTGCTATCCGCGGGTGCATGCGCTCTGCCGGGTTCTAATATTTTCTTCCTGGCTCCGGCGCGGCTGGCAATATCGGTATCGACAGATCACGTTGAGTCTCACTACGTTAGGTTATGTTCGGTAAGATCAGGCTGGGAAAGATTATGTTTGACTTTTGTGATGTAGACTGCAATACGGTGGATTTCTGCGCTCCGCTGTGCACTAGTACATTCCGCTTGTCTCCGTGGAGGCCAGGAGCAGTATGCGCGGAACGTTATCAGAGCTGTGCTACGTTCTTTGTGCTTATGTTGGGTTTGGATAATATAGGTTATCCTCGACCTCTGTGCTGTACCCTGCCACGTCGCGTTAGATTGAGCTACGTTACGTTTGGCTATGTTACATTTGGTGAAGTTAGGATAGAGTAGTACAGACTTCTGTGTTATACACAGCTATGCTCCGATAACTGCGATCTTCTGTGTTTTAATATTTTCTGCTAGGCATTGGAGAGGCCAGCAACAGTGGTCTCGGCACGCTAGTTTGGGGTAAGTTACGTTTCGGTAGGTTAGTTTGGGAATGTTTGGTTAGGATTGCTTTCAATTTTGTGCTATACGCAGCTGTTCGGTGGATTTGTGCGCTCCATATTGATATGCGATTATCTGCTCAACTCTGGGGAGACGAGCAACTGTGGTCGTGACATGTTATGTTCAGTTATGTTATGTTCGGTTAGGCTACGTTTGGTTAATTTTTGCGTGGATAGCTTTGACTTTCGTGCTCTACAACGATATACGGAGGATTCCTGCGATCTGCGGTGCTCTACTGTATTCTGCTTGGCTCTGTGGAGGCCAGAAATTGTGGTCGCGGTACGTTAGATTGAGGAACGCTGCGTTTGGTTTTGTTACGTTTGGTTATGTTGGGATGCCGTAGCTTAGACTTATGTGCTGTAAATTGCCACTCGGTGGATTTCTGCTCTCCACATTATCAGTTATGCTAAGTTTGGTTTGGTTAGGTTATGTGAGGTTAGGTCAGGGTATCATCGACTTCTGCGTTGCACACTGCAATCCACTGGATTTCTGCACTCTACTGTGCTCTAGAAAATTATGCTTGTCTCTGTGGAGGCCTGCAGCGCCGGTCTCGGCATGTTGGGTCGAGCTAGGCTACGTTCGGTTACGCTACGTTTAGCTAGGATTGGCTACTTTGACTTTCGTGCTTTAAACTTCAATTCGGTGGATTTCTGCGGTCTAATGCGCTCCAATATTTTCTGCTTGATTCTGTGGAGGTCGCAATGGTGGCCTCGGCACGATGTGTTGAGTTATGTTACGTTCTTCTTGGCTACATTGGTTTGTTCTAGGTCCAGGTAGCTTTGACTTTTCTGCTATACACTGGGATTGTATGAATTTCTGTGCTCTAATCTGCTCTAATATCTTCTACTCGCCTCCTGGGAGGCCTAAAAGAGTGGTTGCGGCGCGTTAGGTGTAGTTATATGACGTTTGGTTATGTTACGATTGGTTTGGTCGGGAAAGGATAGCTACGTCTCTTGTGCTATGCACTGCCATACGGTGGGTCCCTGTGTTCTACTGCGCTCTAGTATATTCTGCTTGGCCCTGGGGATGCAAGCAACAGTGGTCTCGGCACGTTGGTTTCTGTTACGTTTCGTAAAGCAATAGCGATCACTATTGCTGGGGATCCCAGAGACAAGCGGGATGTACCAGAGCACATTAGGAAGCAGAAATCCGCTGCATTTCAGTGCAAAGGACAGAAGCCAAAGATATCCAATCCTAACCTGACCTTACCTGACCAATCGGAGCATAGCATATCTCTACGTAGCGTGCCGATGCCACTAATGCAAGCCCTCCGAGGGACTAGCAGAACATACTATAGTACGGCAGAACTCAGAAATCCACCGCACTCAAGTGTACAGCGCAAAAGACAATGACATCCTATCCTAACGCGAACAACTATAACCTGACCGAGCATAACCCAACTCTACCTAACGCGCAGCGGCCACCGTTTCTGGCCTCCTCAGAGCAAAGGGGAGCATATTAGATCACAGTGGAACGCAGAAATCTACCGAGTAGCAGTGAATAGCACAATAGTCATAACTACACTAACCTAACCCAGCCCACACTGTCCTAACCAAACGTAATCTAGTACAACCTAGCATACCGCGGCCAGTATTGTTGACATCCACAGCGCCGATCTGAACATATTAGAGGAGAGAAGGGGGCAGAAATCAATAGTATCACAGTGTATAGCAGAGAAGTCGAAGTTATGCAAACAAAACGTAAGCAAACGTCCAATAGTCAAACGTATTCTATCTCAACCTAATGAGCGAAGACGACTATAACTGGCTTGCCCAGAGACGAGCAGAACATACTAGAGTACAGAAGAGCGCAGAAATCCAACCAAGGGTATAGTATAGTCAAAAGTCAAGTCCTTCATAACCAAAAATAATCCAAACCCGCCTAACCGAACGTAACCTAACTCAAACTATCTTGTCACGACCACTATTGCAGGTAACCTCAGAGTCGAGCACAGTATAGTAGAGCAATGTAGAGCGCAGAAATCCACCGAATAGCAGCGTATGGTGCAAAAGTCGAAGTTATCTTACCCAACCTAACCAAACGTGACATAACCAGACGCATACAAATGCAACCTGCTGTGCCTAGACAACTTTTGCTGGTATCCCCATCGTCAAGCAGAACATATTAGAGCAGGATAGACCGCAGAAGCCAATATATTGGCAGTGTATAGCAGAAAAGTCGATGCCGTGGTAGCCCGGTGCAAACTAACCTAACCTAACCGAACGTAACCTAACATGAACCAACGTGCCGAGACCATTATGGCCGGCCAACCTAGAGACAAGCAGAGAAAATTTGGACGCGGTAGAGCGCAGAAACCCACCGAGCCGCAGTTCATAGCACAAAAGTCGAAGCTATCCTAGCCTAACCTAACCAAACATGACATATGCAAACGCCATACAACATAACCTAATTCGCCTAGACCACTATTGCTGACGTCCAACGAGCCAACCAGAATATACTGGAGCACAGGGGGCACAGCAATCCACCGCTTTGCCGTGTAAAGCACAACCATCAGAGGTATACGTACTTAATCTTGCCTAAATTATCACAACCGAGCATACCATAACTCAACGTAACGCAGCTATGCCACCAATACTGGCGCAGCCAGATACATGCTTAACATATACTTTCATGGTAAGTGCGGAGATCCGCCGTATAGCAGTGTATAGCGCAAAAGTCGGAGCTAGTCCCGCTTGACATAGCAAATCGTAACGTAACCATACGCAACCAAACAGAACCTAACGAGCGGCGATCACACCTACAAGCTTCCACACAGCGAAGAACACACTAGTCCACAGTAGATAGCAGACGTCCACCGCATTTCAGTGTATAGCGCAAAAGTGAAAGCCACCCTAACCGAACCCAAAATAATCTAACCCAACCGAGCGTAATCTAACTGAACCTAACGTGCTGCCACCACTATTGCTGTGCTCCACAGAGACAACCAGAGCATAGCAGAGGAGGGTGGAGCGCAGAAAACAATAGGATCGCAGTGGATAGCGGAAAAGTAGAAGCTATTCAAACCTATACAAAGCCAGCATAACATAACCGAAGGTACCCTAACTCAACTTAACGTGCATGGACATCTATTGCTGACCTCCACAGATTCGAGCAGAACATATTACAGGAGAGTAGAGTGCAGGAATCCAACGAATGACGGCGTGTAGCACAAAAGTCGAAGCTATCCTCTCCTAACCTAACAAACTGTAACATACCCAAACGGAACCTATCTCAACCTAAAGAGCAGAGACCACCATTGCTGACCGCCACAATGTAAAGAAGAGATTATTAGGTCACAGTGGAGCGCAGATATCCACGGAGCATCAGTGCACAGTACATGAGTCAAAGCTGCCCTGGCCTAACGTAATCAAACATAGCATAATCAATCGTATTCTAACTCCACCTAACCGCCCTACAGCACTATTGCTGACCTCCCCGGGACCAAGCAGAATATACTACAACACAGTAGATCACAGACATCCGCGGCATTTCAGTGTACTGCTCAGAAGCCAAAGATATGCCAACCCAACCTGACCTAACTTACCCCAAACGAACGTTGCCTAACCCGGAGTAACGTGCGAAGACAGCTATTGCTGTCTTTCCCATAGCCAAGCTGAACAAAACGGATACCATCGGAGCGCCAAAATCCGCCGAGTAGCAGTGTATAGCACAAAAGTCAAAGCTATCCTAAATTGTCCAAACGTAATATAACCAAACGCAACTTAACTTGACCTAACTTTCCGAGGCCGCTATTGCTGTATCCCCTGGGCCAAGTAGAATATACTAGAGCACAGCAGAGCGCAGGGAGCCTCCAAAGGACAGCGAATAGCACAAGCATCAAGGATATCCTAACGCTATCAAATGCAACCTGACAAAACCAAACGTGGACTAACTAAACCTAACGCGGCGAGACCATTATTTCTGGTGGCCCCCCGAGTACCAAGCAGAACGTAACACAGCCCAGTAGATCGCAGAAGTCCACTGATTAGCTGTGTATACCACGAAGCCCAAAGATGTGCAAGCATAATTCAAACTAACGTAACCTAACCGAATGTAGCATAAATCAAGCTAACGTGCCGAGACCACTATTGCTGGCCTCCTCAATTCAGCGCAGAGCACATTGGAGCAGAGTAGACGGCAGAAATCCATTTAGTAGCAGTGTATGGCGAAAAGGTCAAAGGTATCTTCTCCTAACCGAACCAATCGTAAAATACACAAATGTAACCTAACACAACCTAACGTGCATCGGACACTATTTCGGGCCTCCCCGGATTGGAGCAGGGTACAGTAGAGCACAGTAGATCGCAGAGGCACATTGAATAACAGTCTATCCCAAGGGAGTCAAAGCTACCCGGACATAACCATAGCAAACATAACCTGGCCAAAAGTAGTCTGACTCATCCTAACGTGCCGGAGCCACTATTACTAGTCTCGACAGAGCCAAGCAGGGCATAGTAGAGGAGACGAGAGCGCAGAAATCTATAGAATTGGTGTATATGGCGGAAAAGTCAAAAACATCCTGTCCTAACCTAACCGAAGCTAATATAGACAAACGTAACCTAACTAAGACTGACGTGACGCGACCACTATTGCAGGCTTACCCAGGGTCAACTAGAGTATATTATAGCACAGTACAGAGCAGAAATCCACCGAGAAACAGTGCAAACCACGGAAGTCAAAGCTCTCCAAACCTAAACAAAGCTAGCATGGCCTAACGAAACGCAGCATAACGCAACCTAACCTGCCGGGGCCACTACTGCTGGCCATGGCAGACCCAAACAGGGTGTGCTAGACAACAGTGGAGCGTGGAAGTAGGCGGCAATGCAGTGCTGAGCACAAAAGTCGAAGGAATCTTGACCAAACCTGTCCTATACAAACCTAACCAAACGTAACATAACTCTACCTTACGTGCCGCGGCCACTATTGCTGGCGTCCACAGAGACGAGCGGAATGTGATAGAATACAGTAGAACACGTAAGTCCATAGAATATCGGTGTTGTGAACAAGGGTCGAAGCTTTCCTAAGCCAGCCCAACTTACCGTAACGCAACCATTCACAATCTTACTCAATCTAACATTGCGCGACCGGTATTGCTGGCCTCCATAGATTACAGCGGAGCGTTCTAAGCCAGCCCAACTTACCGTAACGCAACCATTCACAATCTTACTCAATCTAACATTCCGCGACCAGTATTGCTGGCCTCCATAGATTACAGCGGAGCATATTAGCCGTGAGTAGTGCGCAGGATTCATAGAATCGCAGTGTATAGCAGAAAATTCGGAGCTATCCGAACTTAACCAAGGCTAACATAATATAGGCAAACGTACTGTATCTCAACCTAATGTGCCCAGACCACTCTTCCTGGCTCCCCAGGGACAAGCAGAACATACTAGAGCACAGTAGTGCGCTGAAATCTCACGATGAAGAGAGTATAGACGAAAGTCAAGGCCATCGTAGCCAAACCTATCATAACCCAGCCTAACCGAACGCAACCTAACTCAGCCTATATTGCCGCGACCACTATTGCAGGCAACCTCAGAGTCGAGCAGAGTATAGTAGGGCAGTGTAGAGCGCAGAGGTTCACCGAATAGCAGCGTATGGAGCAAAAGTCAAAGTCAACCTATCTAACCTAAACAAACGTGACATAGCCAAACGCAACCAAATACAACCTAATGTGCCTATACAACTATTGCTGGCCTCCTCAGTGCCAAGAAGAATATACTTGAGCGCAGCATGGCGCAGAAAGTCTCCAAAGGGCAGCGAATAGCAGAGACGTCAGAGACATCCTAACCTTACATGACCTAACCTATCCTAACCAAACTTATAGTAACTAAACCAAACGAGACGGGGCCATTATTGCTGGCATCCCCCGTGCCAAGCAGAACATAGCAGAGCACAGTAGAGCGCAGAAATCCACAGAATAGCAGTGTACACCACGAAAGTCGAAGCTATGCTAACTCAATCCAAAGTAACGTAACCTATCCAAACGTGGACTAACTAAACATAACGAGCCGAGACCTTCATTTCTGGCCACTCCAGTGCCAACCACAACACACTAAAGCACATTAGAGCGCAGAAACCAAACGAATATCGGTTTATAGCACAAAAGTCAAAGACATCATTACGAAACCTAACCCAACCTAGTATAGCGGAACGTAACCTAGCTCAACCAATCGTGTCGCGACCACTATTCCTGGCGTCCCCAGACGAAGGCGGAGTGTGATAGCGCACATTGGGGATCAGAAGCCCATTGGAGAGCAGTGTGTAGCACAAAGGTCATAGCTGTCCTTAGCAAACGCAACGTCACCGACCCAACCAAACGTATCTAGCTCAACCTGACGTGCCGCGACCACAATTGCTGGCCCCCCAGTGAGTCGATCAGAGTATACTGGAGCTGCGTACAGAGCAGAAATCCACCGTAGGGCAGCGTATGGCACAAGAGTCACAGCTACCCTATCCCAACCTGACCACACGTAACACAACCAAACGTTATCTATCTCAACCTCACGTGCCGAGACCACAATTGCTGGCCTCCCCAGAGCCAAGCAGAACATACTATGACACAGTAGAGCGTAGAAGCACACCGAAGAACAGTGTACACCACGAAAGGCAAAGCATTCCCGGCTTAACACGAACTAACGTAACTTAACCAAACGTAGTCAACTAAACCTAACGTGCCGAAGACGCTATTACTGGCCTCCACAGAGACGAACAGAGTATATAAGAGCATCGTCAATCACAGGAATCCTCCGAATAGCAGCGTATAGCAGAAAAGGCAATGCCACCCTGACGAAACTTAACCTAACCTAACGTAACCAAGCGTACCCTAAATAAAACAAACGTGCCACGACCACCATTGCTGTCCTCCACAGAGACAAGGAGATGCCATTAGAGCAATGCAGATTGCAGATATCAACCGAATTGCAGTATACAGCACAAGAGTCAAAGCCGTCCAAACCAATTTTATCCTAACCTAACCTAGCCAAACGTAACATAACTCAGCTTAACGCGCCGCGGCCACTATTACTGGAATTCCCGGAGGAAGGTAGGGAAAGTTAGATCTCAGTAGAG
>NW_016908265.1:0-1544 GCF_001483705.2 Eufriesea mexicana | reverse complement strand
TGCCCAGAAGATCAATGCTACCTGAACCTAATGCATACAATCATAGCCTAACCGAACGTAACGTATCTCAACCTGCCGTGTCGAGAACACTACTGCCGTCCTCCCCGGAGACAAGCAGAGCACATTAGGGCACAATATAGAGCAGAAGTTCCCCGAATAGCAGTGCATAGCGCAAAAGTCAATGTTACCTTATCCTCGCCAAACCAAACGTAACATGACCAAGCGCAACATAATCCTACCTCACGTGCCTAGACTACCTTTGCTGGTCTCCCCAGTGCCAAGCGGAACAGCTTAGGGAGGAGTAGAGAGCAGAAATCCATAGAATCGCAGTGTACAGAAGAAAAGTCGAAGCTACCAAAACCTAGCCATAGCTAACACAACATAACCAAACGAACCGTACATAAACCTAACAGGTTGGAAAAACAATTACAGACCACCCCAGTATCAAGCTGAGCATAATACTACACAGTAAACCGCAGAAACGCACCGCATATGTGTGTACAGCAAAAAAGTCAAAGGCTTCCTATCCTAAACCAAACAAACATAACATAACCTATCGTAACATAACAATACAGAAAGCGCCGCGGACACTGCTCCTGTCACGCCCCCCCCCCCGCCGGGAGCAAAGCAGAGTATATTAGATAACGGTAGTGCGCAGAAATCCACCGAATAGCAGTGTATAGCGCAAGAGTTGTATCTGCCTTTGCCTAACCTAAGCAAACAGCATAACCTAACGTAACCTAACCCCACCTGACCGCACTAAACCACTATTGCTGTACCCCCAGTGCAAAGCAGAATATAATAGGGCACAGTAGATCACAGTAATCCGCGGCGTTGCAGTGTAAAGCACAAAAGAAAGGATATACAAACCTATTCTGGCCTAACCTAAATAACCCAAAGGTGGCCTACCTCAGCATAGGGTGCACAGACCACTATTGCGGTCTTTACCACAGACAAGCTGAACATATCAGATCACAGTGGAACGCAGGAATCCACCGAGTAGCAGTGTGTAGCACAAAAGTAGCTCCCGTAAACTCACCAAGCGTACGCTAACTCAAAGTAACGCGCAGCGATCACTATTGCTGTCCTCCCCATAGTCGGGCGGAGCATGTTAGGGCACAGTATAGCGCGGATAGTCACCGCATTTCAGTTGCACAGCGCAAAAGTCATAGATAACCTATCATAATCCAAGCAAACCTGACCTACACAAACGTAACCGAGCTCAACGAAACGTGACGAGGGCACTATTACTGGCCACACTGGAGACTTGCAGATTATGGTAGAGCAATGTAGGGCGTAAAAATCCAGCGAACAGCAGGGCATATCACAAAAGTCGACGCTATTCAATCCTAACCTATCCAAACGTACTGATTCCAAACGTAACCGAAATTAAACAAGCGTGCCGAGATCACTGTTCCTGCAGTCCACAGAGCAAAGCAGAATATGCAAGGGCACAGTAGAGCGCAGAAAACGACCACATTGCAGTGCATAGCGCAAAAGTCAATGGTTCCCTGACCCTGCCTAACCTAACCTGAACTAACCAA
>NW_016908264.1:6713-7423 GCF_001483705.2 Eufriesea mexicana | reverse complement strand
TTGGCTCATGGGCGGCCGGAAGCAGTGGTCGCCGCACGTTATGTTGATTTATACTACGACAGTCTTGGTTAGGATAGGACGGATTATATTAGGGTATCTTCGACTTTTACGCCATACACGGCAATGTGTTGGACTTCTGCGCTCCGCTGTGCATCCGTATATCCTGCTTGTCTCTGCGGAGGCCAGCAATAGAGGTCTCGGCGCGTTAGTATTAGATAGGCTTTGATAGCACATGGCAAGTCTGGTCATGCGAGGACAGAATAGCTTATACTTTTGTGCCGTTAACTGCTATTCGGTGGATTTCTGCGCTCTACTGCGCTCTAATATGTTCCGCTTGTCTCTGGGGCGGTCACTAATAGTCCTCTCGGCTCGTTAGTTTGACTTATGTTACGTTCCGTTATGTTAGGTTAGGAATGCTCGGTTAGGATTTCCTTGGCTTTTCTGCAATAAAATGCTATTCGGTTGAAACCTGCGTTCCACATTGCTCTACTATACTCTGCTTGACCACGGGTAGTTGAGCAGCAGTGGTCGCGGCACGTAAGTTCCAGTTACGCTATGATTGGTCAGATCAGGTTATGCTATGTTTGGTTATGATATCTTCGTCTTTCGTGACATACACTGTTGTAAGGTGGATTTCTCTGATCTATTGTGCTCTACTACATTCTGCTTGGTCCTGGGGAGGGCGGAAGCAGTGGTCGCGACACGTTATG
>NW_016908264.1:0-6497 GCF_001483705.2 Eufriesea mexicana | reverse complement strand
TCGGTGAATTTCTGCTCCCTACTGTGCTTTAATATCCTCAGCTTGGCTCTGAGAAGGCCAGCAATAGTGGTCTCGGCACGTTATGTTGAGTCGTGTTACGTTCGGTTAGGTTGGTTTGAACAATGTTTGGTCAGGATAGCTTTAACTTTTGCGCTGTGCGCTGCTATTCGGTGGACTTCTGCGCTCTACTGTCCTCTATTAAGTTCTGCTCGACTGTGCGGAGGCCGGCAACTGTGGCCGGTGTGCGATGGGTTGAGTTATGTTATATTATCTGCTTCGATCTGGGAAGGCCTGCAATAGGGATCCCGTCTCGATAGATTTGGTTTTTCTACGTTTGGTTATGTTTTGTTTGGTCAGGTTAGGTTAAGGTATCATTGATTCATGTGTTACACACTACCATTTGGTGGCTTTCTGTGCTCTACTCTGCTCTAGTATACTCTGCTTTGCTCTGGGGATGCCAGCAATAGTGGTATCGGCGCGTATGGTTATGTAATGTAGCGTTTGGTTATATTAGGCCTGGTTAGATTAGGATATGATAGCTTCGACTTTTGTGCAATACACCGCTATTGCTTGTGTTTCTACAGACTACGTTGCGCTGAAATACTCTGCTCGGCTATGGGGAGCCCACTAATAGTGGTCTCGGTCCGTTAGTTTTAGATAGGCCACGTTTGGCTACGTTAAGTTTGCTTGGGTTAGGTATGGATGCATTTGACTTTCGTGGTATTGACTGTTGTTCAGCGGATTTCTGCGCTCTACAGTGCTCTGGTAGGTTTTGCTTCGTTTTCGGGAGGCCAGAAATAGTGGTCTCTGCATGTTAGGTTATGATATAAAACGTTCGGCTATGCTACTCTTGTTAAGGTTAGGAGAGGGTACATTTGACCTTTATGCTATACACCGCTATTCGTAGGATTCCTGCGATCTACTGTACTCTAGTCTACTCTGCTTGGCTCTGGGGATACAGGCAACAGTGGCCTCGTAGCGTTAGGTTGAGAAAAGCAATCTTCCGTTGTGATACGTTTAGCTATATTGGGATAGGATCATTTCGACTTTCGTGCTATGCACTGCGTTTCTATGGACACCTGCGCTCTACTCTCCTCTAATATGTTCTGCTTGGCTCTAAGGAGGGCAGCAATAGTGGTCTCGGCACGTTAGGAATAGTTGCGTTTCTTCCGTTCTCGATACGTTTGTTCCAGTTGGGAGAGTATAGCTGCGATTTTTGTGCTATACACTGCAATTGGGTGGATTCCTGCACTGCATATTGCTCTACTATGCTCTGCGTGAATCTCGGTAGCCCAGCGATAGTGTGACGGCTGGTAAGGCTGAGTTATAATACGGTTGGTTATGTCACGCTTGGTCGGGTTTGTGTAGGATAAATTCGATTTTTGTGTTATACAACCACATTCGGAGGACTTCTGGGTACTAGATTGCTCTAATATGCTTCGCTTGGCACTGAGAAGCCAGGGACACTAATCTCGGCACCTCATGTTCAGCTATGGTACGTTCGGTTAGGTTAGGATAGGACACGTTGGACTAGGATTTCTTCCACTTTTGTGCTATACAAGGCAATGCGGAGCATTACTGCGCTCTACTAAGCTCTTGCATATTCATCTTGATACTGGGGAGGTTAGAAATAGTGGTCTCGGCACGTTAGGCTAAGTTGAGCTACGTTCGTTTGTGTTACGTATGGCTACGTTAGGATAGGGTGGCGTCAACTATTGAGCTATGCGCTGTGATTCTGTTGATTTCGGCGCTCTATTGTGCTCTGATACGTTCTGCTCGCCTCTGGGCAGACCAGAAAATGTGGACTCGGCACGTTAAGTTGAGATACGTAACGGTTGGTTATGTTACGTTTTGTCAGGTTAGGGTACGATAGCTTTGACTCTTTTGCTACACGCCGCTTTTCGGTGGGTTTATGCGCTCTGCATTACCCTGATATGATACACTTGGCTATGGGGTTGGCTGCAAAAGTGGCCTCGGCACGAAAGGGTGAGCTTTATCGCGTTAGTTTACGTTACGTTTGATCAGGATAGGACAGAATGGCTTTGACTTTTGCGCTATACACAGACATGCGGATGATTTCTGCGCTCTCCTGTGGTCTAATATATTCTGCTGGACTCATGCGAGGCCAGCATTCGCGGTTTAGGCACGTTAGGTTGAGTTATGTGACGCTTGGCTTGGCTAGGTTCGGTTGGGTTAGGTTAGGATACCTTTGCTTTTCGTGGTGTAATCTGTTGTTCGTTGGACCTCTGCGCTCCACTGTGCTCTTTTATGTTCTGCTAGGCTCTGGGGAGGCCGGCAATAGCGGTCGTGGAGCGATAGGTTGTGCTAGGCTACGTATGTTAATGTTGCGATTGGTTATGTAGGATAGGATAGCTTTAACTTTTGTCCTCTGCACCAATACTCCGTGGATTTCTATGCCCTACATTGGTCTACAAATCTCTGATCGACTCTGGAGAGGCCAGTAATAGTGGCGTCTGCACGACGGGTTGAGTTATGCGACGTTTGGTTAGGCTATGTTGTACTCGGTTAGGTTAGGTTACCTTTGCCTCTCGTGGTATAAACTGTTGTTCGATGGATTTCTGCGCTCCACTGTGCTCTAGTGTATTCTGCTTGACTCAAGCGAGGCCAGCAATTGTGATCTCGGCGCGTTAGGTCGTGTTACGATGCGTTCGGTTGGGTTGGGTGTTTGCGCTGTATACTGCTATTCGGTCGAAATCTGCGCACTGCATTGCTCTACTAGAATCTGCTTGTCTCCGTGGAGGCATGAAATAGTGGTTGTGGCATATTTGTTCGAGTTAGGTTACTTTCGGCTTGATCAGGGCAGCTTAAGTTTGGTTAGAATGGGTTCGACGTCTCTCCTATACACTGCTATTCTGCGGACAGCAGCGTTCCGCTGTACTCTAGTATATAATGCACGGCTATGTGGTGGCCAGCAGTGGAGCTCTCGGCTCGATGGGCTGAGTTAGGTTGCGTTTGGTTGTGTTACGTATGGTTAGGTTAGGTCAAGGTGGCTTATGATTTTGTGCCGTTCGCTCCACTTCGGTCGATTTCAGAGTCCTACATTGCTCTGCTACACTTTACTTGGCTCTCTTCAGGCCAGCAATGCTGGTCGTGGCACCACAGGTTGTGTCACGTAAAGTTCGGTTATGCTATGTTTTGTTATGGTAGGAGATGATAGCTTCGACTTTTGTTCTATACACTGCTATTCGGTGGATTTCTGCGCTCTCCTGTTTTGCTTCGCCCTGCCTGCCTCTGGGAAAGACAGCAATTGTGATCTCCGTACGTTAGCTTGAGTTATGCTACGTTCGGTTAGGTCACGTTTTGTCAGGTTCGGTCAGGATATCTGCGACTTTTGTGCTTTACACTTCAGTGCGACGGATGCCTGTGCTCAACTGTGCTCTACTATGTTCTGCTGGGCTCTGAGAAGGGCAGCAATATAGGTCTCGGCACGTTAGGAAGAGTTTCCTTACCTTTGGCTACTTCACGATTTGTTAGGTTAGGAGAAAACAGCCTTGACTTTTGTGCTATACATTGCAATGCGGCGGATTTATGTGCTCTACGCTGCTCTAGTATAATCCGCTTGGCTCCGGTGACGCCAGCTACAGCGGTCTCCGTAGGTTATGTTGAGCTGCGAGCGGTCTGTTTATGTTGGGTAAGGTAATGTTCGGACAAATTTAACTTTTGTGCTTTGCACTACAATGTGGCTGACTTCTGCGCTCTACTGTGCCGTACTATATTCTGTTTGGCCCTGGGGAGGCCAGCATTAGTCCCGGCACGCTATGTTGTGTTACGCTGCGTTTGGTTAGGTTAGGTTATGTCAGGTTATGTTAGGATATATTCGACTTTTGTGCTATTCGCTGCAGTGCGTAGGATTTCTGCGTACTAGTGTGCTATGGTACAGTCTACTTGTCTCTGTGGAGGCCAGCAAGAGTTGTCGCGTCATGTTAGGTCGAGTAAGGTTACTCTCGGTTATGTTACGTTTGGTTAGGTTAGGATAAGCTACATTACCTTTTGCCATATACACCGCTGTTCCGTGGATGTCTGCGCTCTAATGTGCTCTAATATGCTCTCCTTGGCACTGGATAGGCCAGCAATGTCGGTCTCGTCACGAAATATTTGGCTACACTAAGTTTGGAGAGGTTAGGTTAGGCCATGCTATGTCTGAATATGTTTGACTTTTGTGCTATAGGCAGCAATGGATTGGATTTCCGCACTGCGCTGTGCTCTGGTATATTCTGTATGCGCAGGCCAGCAATGGTGGTCTCGGCACGATAGGTTGAGCTATGCTACGTTCGCTTATGTTACGTACGGTGTGGTTAGGGTGTGATAGTTTAGACTTTTGTGCTATACACTGCTGTCCACCGTTTTCTGCGCCCTACTGCGCTCAAATATTTCCTGCTTGGCTCTGGGGTGGCCAGCAATAGTGGTCTCCGCGCCTTAGGTTGGAATAGGCTATGTTTGCTTATGAAACTTCTGGTTATGCTAGGAGAGTGTAGGTTAGACTTTTGTGCCATACGCTGCTATTCGGTGGACTTCTCTGCTCGAATGTGCTCTAATATGTTCTGCCTGTCTCTGGGATGGCCAGTAGTTGTGCCCTCGGCACGTTAGTTTGTGTCAGGATACGTTTCGTTAGGTTAGGTTATGAAGGATTTGTTAGGGTTTCTTTGACCTTTGTGCTGTACACAGCTATTTGGTGGTCTCATGCGACCTGCTGTGCTACAACACGGCCTGCTATGCATTGCGGAGGTCAGCAATCGTGATCTAGGCTCGTAATGTTGAGTCATGTTACGATTGTTCATGTTACGTTTGGTGTGGTTAGGACAGGATAGACTAGACTTTTGTGCTATACATCGCACTTCGGTGGATTTGTATGCTCTACAGGGATCTAGGTCTCAGCACGTTAGGTTTGGTGACGCTACGTTTCGTCAGGCAACGTTAGTCTGGGTTAGGTTTCTCTCCGGGTTAGCCATGACGCCCGTGTTATAAACAGCTATTCGGTAGATTTCAGGGTCCTACTGTGCCCTAATATGTTCTGCTTTGCCGTGGGCACGTGTGCAATAGTGGTCTAGGCACGCTAGATTGAGTTAGGTTACGTTTGGTTGTGTTACGTTTGGATAGGTTTGTCCAGGATAGCTTAGACTTTTGTACTATACACTGCGATTCGGAGGATCTCTGCACTCCACTGTGCTCTAGAGTGTTCAGCTTAGCACTGGGGATGCAGGAGATAGTGGTCTCGGTGCTTTTGGTTGTGTAAGGTTATCTTTGGTTGCTAGGATCTGTTAACCTCGGTTAGGATGACTTTGGCTTTTGTGCTAAACACTGCTATCCGGAAGATTTCTGCGCTCTACCGTGCTCTAATATGCACTGGGTTATTCTGGGTAGGTCAGCAATAGTGGCACAGGCGCGTTTGGTTGTGCTGGGTAAAGTTTGGTTAGGTCAGGTTGTGTTACGTTTGGATAGGATGGCTTTGTCTTTTGTGTTATACGCTGCTATTCGGTGGATTTGTGGGCTCTACTGTGCTCTAGTATGACCAAATTGGCTCTGGCGAGGGCAACAATAGCGGTTTCGGCACGTTATTTTGTGTTTTGTTACGTTTCGTTATGTTACGGTTGGATAGACTAGGAGCGTATAGCTTTGAGTTTAGTGCTACAGACTGCTATTAGGTGGATCTCTGCTCCATACAGTGCGTTAATATTTTCAGCTTGACTCTGGGGATGGCAGCAATAGCTGTCTCGGCACGCTGGCTGGAGTTATGCTATGTTTGGATATGATCCGTTGGTTTGGGTTAGGTTCAGGTACCTTTGACTTTTCAGATGAACACAGCGATTCTATGGATTTCGGCACTCTACTTTCCTCAAATACGTTTTGCTTGGCTCTGCGAATGCAGCCAGTATTGGTCGCGGCGCGTTAGGTTGAGTTAGGTTTAGTTTGGTTTTGTTAAGGTTGTTTTGGCTAGGAGAGGATATCTTTGACTTTAGCGCCATAGTCAGCTATTAGGAGGATTTCTGCTCTCTACAGTGCTCTAATATTTTCAGCAAGGCCCTGGCAAGGCCAAGCATATTGGTCTCGGCACGTTGTGATGAGTAACGTTACGCTCGTTTCGGTTGCGCCAAGCTGAGTTTGGTCAGTGTATCTTTAACATTTGTGCCGTACGCTGCTATGCGGTGGATATCTGCGCGCCACTATGCTCCAGTATATCCTGCTTGGCTCTGGGGAGGGCAGCAACGTCGGTCCCGGCACATCTGGCTTGGATAGGCTATGTTTGATTATGCTTTGTTGGTGTGCATTAGGCTTGGGTAGTATTTGACTACTCAGATATACACTGCGATTATATGGATTTCTGCGCTCTACTCTCCACTAATGTGTTCTGCTTGGCTCAGGGAAGGCCAACAATATTGGTCGCGGCGCGTTAGAAATAGTTATGTTTCGTGTGGTTATGCTACGGTTGGCTAGGTTAGCAGAAGGTATCTTTGACTATAGATCTGTATTCTGATATT
>NW_016908263.1:0-564 GCF_001483705.2 Eufriesea mexicana | reverse complement strand
GCGTTAGGCGATCTATTCACCAAGCTATAACAGATTTTAGATTTTGAATAGACCTATGCTCTGATGAGTAGATCACTGTACTTGCAATTAGATTGAAGGCGTTAGGCGATCTATTCACCAAGCTATAACAGATTTTAGATTTTGAATAGACCTATGCTCTGATGAGTAGATCACTGTACTTGCAATTAGATTGAAGGCGTTAGGCGATCTATTCACCAAGCTATAACAGATTTTAGATTTTGAATAGACCTATGCTCTGATGAGTAGATCACTGTACTTGCAATTAGATTGAAGGCGTTAGGCGATCTATTCACCAAGCTATAACAGATTTTAGATTTTGAATAGACCTATGCTCTGATGAGTAGATCACTGTACTTGCAATTAGATTGAAGGCGTTAGGCGATCCATTCACCAAGCTATAGCAGATTATAGATAATGAATAGCCCTATCTTCTGCCAAGTAGATGTCTGAACTTGCCATTGGATTGATGGCGGTAGGCGATATACTCACCAAGCAATAACAGACAATAGATTTTGAATAGACATATTCTCTGGCATGTAGATG
>NW_016908262.1:0-654 GCF_001483705.2 Eufriesea mexicana | reverse complement strand
GCATACAGTGCTATTCGGTTGATGTATGCGCCCTACATTACTCTAATGTACTCTCTGTACTCAGCAATAGCGGCGGCGGCACGATAGTTTTAGTTAGGTTAGGTTTGGTTTGAAAAGGTTGGATTATGTTTGGTAAGGATGGCTTTGACTTACGTGCTGTTCACTGATATTCCGTGTATTCCTCTGATCTATTGTGCTGTACTATATTCTGCTTGTCTATGTGGAGGCAAGCGGCAGTGGCCACTGCACGTTATGTTGGTTTATGCTACGTTTGGTTATGTTGGGCTTGGTGAGGTTATGCAAGGGTGTCTACGGCTTTTGTGCTATTCACAGCCATGCGGTGGATTTCTGCGTTCTACTGTGTCCTAGTACATTCTGCTTTTCTTTATGGATATCAGCAATAGAGGTCTGGTCATGCTAGGTTGATGTGGGCTTCGCTTGTTTGTGTTACCTTTGGCTATGTGAGGAAAGGCGACATTGACTTCTGTGCTATTGTCCGCTATTCGGTGGAGCTCTGCGCCCTAATGTGCTCTATTGTGCTCAGCCTGGCACTGAGGATGCCAGCAATATTGATCTCGTCACGTTATGCTTGGATATACTACGTTTGGCTAGGTAGGGTAGAGTTAGCTTGTGTCAGGATACGTTTGACTTTTG
>NW_016908261.1:101221-118561 GCF_001483705.2 Eufriesea mexicana | reverse complement strand
TAACCTGTCCGATTATGACGTGCCGAGACCACTACTGCTGGCGTTGCCAGTGCCGAGGTGAATGCATTAGAGCACTGTTGGGCGCAGTAGACCACCTAATAGCAGATTATAGCACTAAAGTCCCAGCTATTCTCTCCTAACCAAAATAATCGTAACATATCCAAACTTAATATAGCTTACGCTAACGTGCCGCGACCATTACTACTTGCCTGCAGTGAGACAAGCAGGACGTAGCAGAGCGATGAAGAGCGCAGAAGTCCACCGAATAGCAGTGTACATCAAAAAAGTTAAGGGTATCCCGACAAAACTTACCATGACCCAACCTAACCAAACGTAATCTGTCATAATTTAAAGAGCAGAGGACATATTTCCTGGCCCTCCCAGAGATAAGCTGACTGCATTAGAGCCCTCAATGGCGCAGGAATCCACCTAATACCAGGCTATGGCAATAAGGGCCTAGCTATGCTCTCCTAACCTAGAGAATCGTAACATAACCGAAGGTACCCTAACATAAACTGACGTGTAGAATCGTAACATAACCGAAGGTACCCTAACATAAACTGACGTGCCTAGACCACTATTTCTGGCCATCCCCAGAGCCGGGCGGGGCATACTAGAGCACAGTACAGCGGAGAAGTCCACCGAGTGGCAGTGTACAGCAGAGAAGTTAAAGGTATTCCAACCAAGCATGGCCTACCCCAGCCTACCCGAACGTAACTTGACTCATCACAAGGAGCCGAGACCGCTATTGCTGGCCTTGCCAGATCCAAGCTGAAAATATTATAGCCCTGCAGTGCGTAGAAGTCCACCTAAGAGAAGGCTATATTACCAAAGCCCTAGCTATCCTCTCCTAACGTAAAGAATCGTAACATAACCAAACGTACCCTAGCTTGCACTGCCGTGACGCGATCACCCTTACTGGCCTCCGCAGAGAGAAGCAGGACATACTTGAGGGCAGTAGAGCGCAGAAACCTACCGAATAGCTGCATGCAGCACAAATGTTGAAGCTATTCTGACCAAACTTAGCCTAGCCCAGCCTAACCGAACATAACCTGACGCAACATTATGTGCTAAGGCCATTACTGCTGGCCTTCCCAGAGTCAAGCAGAGAATATTAAAGCACTGTAGGGTGCAGAACCCTTCCTAATAGCAGACTGCAACACAAAATTCAAGGACACAGTTTCCTAACCTGGCCAACCGTAATATAACCGAACATAGCGCAACATATCGTAACGTGCCTCGACCAGTGATGCTGGCGTCCCGGAAACAGGCAGAGTGTGATAGCGCAGTGTAGGAAGCAGAAATCCATAGAATCGCAGTGTGTAGCGCGAAAGTCAAGACGATGCAGACATAGCCCATGATAGCATGTACAAGCCGCACGTAACCTAGATCATGCGAACATGCCGCGGCCACACTTTCTGGCCTACCATGAGCAAAGGAGAGCATATTTGGACACATATATGCATATTTTATGTTGAAAGTAACATAACCGAACCTAACGTAACCAAACCAGGGGTGCAACGACCGCTATTGCTGACTTCACCAGATCCTAGCAGAGAAGAATAGAGCGGTGTAGGACGCTGAAATCGACCAAACAGTAGTGCATAGCTCAAAATTCAAGGAAATCCCAACCAAACATAGCCAAACCAAGCCTAACCAAGCGTAGCATGACAAAGCCCAACGTGCCGCGACCACTATTCCTGGCCTCCCCATAGACAGGCAGAATACATTACAGGAGAGTGGAACGCAGGAGTCAATAGAAGGGCAGTCAATAGCAGAAAGGCCAAAGCTATGCAAGCCTACACCATGCTAGCATAACCTATCCAAACGTAACATAGCTACACCTAACGCACCGCAGCCACTATATCTGGTCTCTTCAGATCAAAGCAGGGCATAATAGAGCACAGCAGAGACCAGGAATCCACCGAATAGCAGCGCATAGCACGAACGTCACAGCCATCCTAAGCAAACGTAACCTACCCTTACAAGTTAAACGTAACCTAACACAATCTTTAGTGCCGCGACATCCATTGCGCGCCTCCCCAGAGTATAGCAGAGCGTAGTAGAGCTACGACGAGCGCCGAATGCCACCGAACAGCAGTATGTCGCTCAAAGTCAAAGCTGTCCTATCCCAATCTTACCAATCGTAACGTAACCGAACGCAACCTGCCTAATACTAACGTGCCGACAACACTGTCACTGCCCTCCGCAAGGACAAGCAGAACATATTAGAGGAGAATAGAGCGCAGAAATCCATAGAATATTAGTGCATAGCACAGTAGTCGAAGCTACCCTATCCTAACGTAACCAAGCTTAACACAACCGAAAGTAGCCTAGCACACCATAACGTGCCGAGACCACGATTGCTTGCTTCTCCAAAGCAAGGCAGAGAATATTAGATCACAGTAGAGCGCAGAAGTTCACCGAGTAGCAGTGCATAGCACAAACTTCAAAGCCGTCCCAACCAAACCAGACGTAGTTTTACCCAACAAAACGCGGAATAACTAAACATGACGGGCCGAGACAACAATTGCTGGCCTCCAGAGAGTCGAGCAGAGTTTAGTAGAGCAATGTAGAGTGCAGAAATCTACCGAACAGCAACGTATAGCACAATAGTAGAAGCTATACTATCCTATCCTAACCTAACCAAACGTAACATTAGCGGACGTTACGGAACGCAACCTGACGTGCCACGACCGCTATTGCTGGCTTCACCGCAGCTAAGCAGAGTATAGCAGAGCAATGTGGAACGCTGAAATCACACGAATAGCAGTGTATAGCCCAATAGTCAAAGCTACCATAGCCAAACATAGCCAAGCCTGTCCAAACCAAGTGTAACATAATTAAACCTAACGTGCCGAGAGCACTATTCCTGGCGTCTGAAGGGGCAAGCAGAATGCGACAGCGCACGGAAGAGCGCAGAAGTCCACATTGTAGCCGTCTGAAGCACAATAGCCGAAGATACCGTATCTTAACGATGCGTATACTAAACTAGCCTAATGGAACATAACTAAATCTAGCGTGACGGTACCACTCTTGCTGGCCTCCCGAGACCCAAGCAGAGCATAGTAGAGCAATGAACAGCGCAGAAATCCACCGAGTAGCAGTATATAGCACAGTAGTCGAAGCCATCCTATCCAAACTTAACCTAACATAACCAAACCGATAGTAACATAACTCATCCAAACGTGCAAAGACCACCATTGCTTACCTCCCCAGAGACACGCAGGTGTTTGTACAGCAAAGCAGAGCGCAGGTATCAACCCAATAGCTGTGTATAGTACAAAATTCAAAGCCATCCTGTCGACGCCTGACCAAACATAATGTAACCAAACGTACCATAGGTCAAACTGACGTGCCGAGATCACTGTTGCTGCACTTCCCAGAGTCAAGTCGGACACGTTAGGGGAGAGCTGAGCGCTAGAGTCCAATAAATGGCTGTTTATAGCGTAAAAGTCAAAAATATCCCAAACTAAACCTAACAATCCCAACATAACCACACGGAAACTAACCAAACGAAAAGCGCCGCGGCCACAATTTCTGTTTTTCCCAGTGCAGAGCTGGGAATATTAGATGACAGTCGAGTTCAGAAATCCGCCGAATAGCAGTGTACAGCACAAAAGTCAAAGCTATCCCCTCCTAACCAAACCACACGTAACATAACCTAACGCAACCTATCTCAGACAAACTAGCCGAGACCACTATTCCTGGCCTCCCCAGAGCCAAGCAGAAAATACATGAGCACAGTCGAGTGAAGGAATCCACCGTATAGCATTGTACAGCACAAAAGTTGAAAGTATCCTGGCCAAACATGTCCTAACCCAACTTAACCGGACGTAACACGACTTAACATAACGTTCCGAGACCACTATTGCTGGCTTTCTCAGAGTCAAGCTCAAAATATTAAAGCACTGTAGGGAGCACAAATCCGCCTAATAGCAGACTATGGCACTGAAGTCAAAGCTATCCTCTCCTGACATAACCAACCGTAAAATAGCTAAACGTAGCGCAACTCAATCTAGCGTGCCACGACCAACATTGCTGACCTACCCAAAGTCAAGCGGAACACGCTAGTGGAGAGTAGAACGCCGGAATCGTTATAATCGCAGTGAACATCAGAAAAGTATAAGCTACCCAAGCCTAATCCAAACCAACAGAACAAAACCGAACATAGTCTGAATTTACCCGACGTGCCGAGACCGCTATCTTTGCCCGCCCCCCCGAGCCAAACTGGACATCCTAGAACACAGTAGAGAGCAGAGATCCACCGAATAGCATTGTAGAGCACAAAAGTTAAAGCTCTCCTGGCCAAACATTTCCTAACCCAACCTAACCGGACGTAGCCGGAATCATCATACCGTGCCGAGACCACCCTTGCTGGCCTTGCCAGAGCCAAGCTGAAAATGTTACAGCACAGTATGGCACAGAAATCCACCAGAAAGCAGAATATAGCACTAAAGACAAAGCCATACCCTCCTAACATAACCAACCTTAATACAGCAAAACGTAAGCTAGCACAACCAAATGAGCCGCGAACACTATTGCTGGCCTCCTGATAGCCGAGCAGAACACATTAGTAGAGGGTAGTACGCAGAAATCCATAGAATCGCAGTGCAAATCGGAAATGTCAGAGTTACCCAAACCTAACCCAAACCAACAGAACATTTCCGAACATATCCTAACAGTAACTAACGTGCTAATACCTCAATGGCTGCCCTTCCCCGATTCCAGTAGGACATACTAGAGCTCAGTAGAGCGCAGAAATCAACAGAATACCTGTGTACAGCACAAAAGTTAATGCCATCCTGACAAAAATTAGCCTGACTCAACCTAACCGAGCGTAACATGACACAAATATACGTCCAGAGGCTACTATTGCTGGCATTCACAGAGCCTAGCAGATAGCATTAGAGCACTCCATGGCGCAGAATCCCACCTAATAGCAGACTATAGCAATAATCTCAGAGCTCTCCTCTTCTAACCTAACCCACCGTAATATAACCAAACGCAACATAGCTCAACCTAACGTGCCGAGACCACTACCATTGCTCTCGCAAGAAACAAGCTGGACATACCAGAGCACAGTAGAGCGGAGATGTCCACCGAATATCAGTGTAAAGCACAAAATTTAACGCTATCGTGACCAAACTTTACCTGACCCAGCCAAACAGTGCGTAACCTGACGCGTCATAACGAGCAGAGACCACTATTCCTAGCATTGCCAGAGACGGGCTTAGAATACCAAAGCACTGTAGGGCGGAGAAATACACCTAATAGCAGACTATAGGACCAAAGTCCAAGCTATCCTCTCCTAACCTAAAGAATCGTGAAATAACCAAACGTATCCTAGTTTACACCATCGAGCCTCTACCACTGTCACTGGCCGCCCCAGAGACTAGCAGTGCATACTAGGGCGCAGTAGAGAGAAGAAATCAACCGAATTTCAGCGTCATTAGAATAGTTGAAGCTACCATGACCAAACTTAGCCTAAGCCAAGCTAACCAAACGTAACCTGCCTCAGCCTAGCGTGCCGAGACCACTATTGCTGGCCTTCCCAGGCGCAAGGTGAATGTAATAAAGCACTGTTGGGAGCAGCAATCCACCTAATAGCAGACAATTACGCTGAGGTCAAAGTTATCCTTTCGTAACCTAACCAAACGTATCATAAGCAAACGTACCTTAATTCAACCTAACGTGCCGCGACCAATGTTGCTGACCTACCCAAAGTCAAGCTGAACACGATAGAGGAGATAAGAACGCAGAAAGCCCTATAATCGCTGCGTATATCAGAAAAGTCATAGCTACCCGAGTCTAACCAAAACCGACGGAACATAATGAAACGTAGCCTGTATCAGACTAACGTGCAGAGGCCACTATTGCTGACCGCCCCAGAGCGGAGCGGAACACATGGGAGCTCAGTAGAGCACTGAAATCCACGGAATAGCAGTGTACAGCACCAAAGTCAATGCTGTCCTATCCCAACCAAACAAAACTTACCGTATCCAAACGTACCCTAACAGAGCCTAACGTGCCTGAGCCCAGAATTGCTGACATCCGCAGAGCAAAGTAGACTATACTAGAGCACAGGAGGGTGCAGAAATTCCAGAGTAGCAGTGATGTAGCATAAAAGTCAGAACTACCCTGTCCAAACAAAACCAAGCGTAACATAAGCATACGTAACGTAACCCAAACTTACTTGCCACGACCGCTATAGCGGGCCTCGCGAGAGATAAGAGGAGTATAGGAGAGCAGTTTATAATGCAGAAACCAAACGAAAAGCATTCTATAGCCCACAAGTCAAAGCTAACATAACCAAGCCAGCCAAATCTGACCTAACCAAGGGTAACCTAACTCGACCTGACGTGCCGCGAGCACTGTTCCTGGTGTCCACAGAGACAAGCAAAGTGTGACAGCGCACACAAGAGCGCAGAAGTCCATAGAATAGCTGTGTGTAGCACAAAAGTCAATGCTACCCTAACCTAGCACAACGAAACCTAACATAACCAAACGTAATATAACTCACCCTAACGCTCGGCGACCACTACCGCTGGCATCCCCGAGTCGCGCAGAGCTTAGTAGGGCAACGTGGGGGGTAGAAATCCACCGAATGGCAGTGTATAGCGCAAAAGTCAAAGCTACATTATCCTAACACTTCCAAACGTAATATAATCAAACGCAACCTGACATAACCTAACGTGTCCGGACCACTCTTGCTGGCATCCACAGAGCCAAGCAGAGCATAATAGAGGAGAGTAGAGCGCAGAAAACCATAGAACCATAGGGAATAGCTGAAAATTCGAAGCTTTCCATACTTAACCGAAGCTGACCTAACCTAGCCAAACGCATCCTATCTCACCCACACGTGCCCAGACCACTATTACCGGCTTTCCCAGAGGCAAGCAGAACGTGCTAGAACACAGCACAGCGGAGAAATCCGCCGAATGGCAGTGTATACAAAGATAGTCAAATCTACCCAAACCTAACCCAAGCAAACATAACGAAACCAAACGTAGCACAACTCTACCTACCGGGCCGAGACCAATACTGCTGGACTCCCCAGAGTAGAGCAGAGTATAGTAGAGCAAGGTAGAGCGTAGAAATCCACCGAATGTCACAGTAGAGCGCAAAAGTCAAAGCTACCTTATCCTAACCCTTCCAAACATAATATAATCAAACGCAACCTAACATAACCTAAAGTGCCGGGACCACAATTGCTGGCCCCCGCAGACTGAAGCGGAAGATACTGGAGTACAGTAGAGTGCAGAAAGCCACCAAATAAATGGATACAGCACAAAAGTCAAAGATATCGCAAACAAATCTGACCAAACCTAACCTAGCCCAACTTAGAATAACTAAACCTGACGAGACGAGAAATCTATTCCTGGCCTCCCCAGAGCCAAGCAGGATATATTAGAGCAGTGAAATGCGCATGACTCGACCGAGTATCATAGTATAACACAAAGTCAAAGTTATTCTATCCTGGTCCAAACAAACGTAACATGACTCAGCCTAACGTGCCTACAAATCTATTGCTGACATCACCTGAGCTAAGCAGAATGTACTACAGCACATTAGAGCGTAGAAATCCGCCGCACTGAAGTGTACAGCGGACATGTAATATATATCCTAACACAACATGACAAAACCTAACCTAAACAAAAGTAACCCATCCCAACCTAACGTGCCTATCCCACTGTTGCTGGCATCTCCATCGATAAGCAGAGCATATTAGAGGAGATTAGAGTGCAGAGGTCCATAAGTCAGTGCATTGCACTCAAGTGAATGATAGCCCAACCTAACCCAAAGAAACCTAACCCACCCAAACTTATCCTAGCACAACATAATGTGCCGCGGCCACCATTCCTGGAAATCCCAGATTAAGGCAGGGAATACTAAAACACAGTAGGGGCAGAAACACAAAGCTGTCTTGTACAGCAAAAAACTCAATGCTATCCTATCTTAACCTAACCAAACGTAACAGAACCAAATGCAATCCAACACAAACTAACTTGTCAAGACACATATTGCTGACCACCGCAGAGCAAGCAGAATACACTAGAGCACAGGAGAGCGCGGAAATCCGCCGCACTGTAGTGTAAAGCACAAAAGTCAAAGTCGCCATAACAGAACCTGACAAAGCCTAACACAGCGAAACGAAGAGTAGCCCATCCTAACGTGACGAGGCCACTATTGCTGGCCTCTTCAGGGGCGAGCAGATATCATTAGAGAAATGCAGAGCGCAGATGCCGACCGAGGAGCAGTGTACAGCGAAAAGCTCAAAGTCATCCGTTCGAAACTTAACGTAGTCCAACGTAACCAAGCGTAACATAACTCAACCAAACGTGTCATGACCGCCATTGCAGGACGCCGCAGTGTCAAGCAGACGCTAGTAGAGGAGTACAGTGAACAGCCATCCGCCGAATAGCAGCGTATAACACAAAAGTCAAAGCTATCCTAACCAAACATGTCCTAACGTAGCCAAGCCAAGCGTAACATAACACAACCTAGTGTGCCGAGACTACAATTGCTGACCTCCCCAGAGAGAAAGCAGAAAATATTGGAACAGAGTAGAGCGCAGAAATCCATACAATCGCAGTGTACTGCAGGAAAGTAGGTGATACCCAAACCGAACACTAATAAGCATTTCCTAACCTGACATAACAAGTTAAACGTAAGGTGCCGCGTCCACCATTCCTGGCCACCACAGGACCGAGCAGATTAGAGTAGAGCACAATAGAGGACTGGAATCCACCGAATAAAGGTGTATAGCACTAAAGTCAAAGCGATCCTTACCAAGCGTAACCTAACCCAACCTCACCGAACGTAACATAATTCAACTTTTCGTGCCACGGCCGATATTTCGGCCCCCCACCCCCCAGAGTCGAGCAGAGTAGAGTAGAGCAATGAACAGCGCAGAAATCCTCCGAATTCCAGTGTCTAGCGCAAAAGACAAAGTCATCCTATCCTCACCTATCCAAACATAACATAACAGAACGTAGCCTATCTCAACCTAACGTGCTTATACCACTAATTCTGACCCCCCGAGTGCCGAGCAGAATATAGTAGAGCACTGTAGAGCGCAGAAATCCGCCTCATATATGTGTAAGGGAGTAAAGAAGAAGATATCCTAACATAACCTGACCTAGTTTAACATAATCAAACGTAGCCAATCCCAACCTAACGTACCTAGCCAAATTTTGCTGGACTTCCCGTCGCCAAGCAGGACATAAAGGAGGAGAGTAGATCGCAGAGGTCCGGAGAA
The DNA here is from genome assembly GCF_001483705.2 of Eufriesea mexicana. Classification (NCBI taxonomy): domain Eukaryota; kingdom Metazoa; phylum Arthropoda; class Insecta; order Hymenoptera; family Apidae; genus Eufriesea; species Eufriesea mexicana. The sequence continues at coordinate 109,299 of NW_016908261.1, read as the reverse complement.
TGGCAGTGTATGGCACGAAGTTCAGAGGTAACCTAACTTAACGCAAACAAACCTAACCGTGCCAAAGGTAAACTAACACGACCTATCGTGCCGCGGCCATCATTTCTGGAACTCCCTGAGCCAGGCAGAATATACTAGAGCACAGTAGGGCGATGAAGTCCACCGATTAGCAGTCTGCAGCATAGAAGTCAAAGCTATGCTTTCATAACCTAACCAATCGTAACATTATCAAACGTAACATAACACAACCTACCGTGACGCGACCACTATAGCTGGCCTCCCCAGTGCCAAGCCGGATATAATAGGGCGGGCGAATCGCGGAGATCGATAGATTCGCAGTGTATAGCAGAGAAGTCGAAGCAATCCGAACCTAGCCCAAACCAGCGTAACTTAGCCAAACGAAGCATAGCTCAACGCAACGTGCTGCAACCGCTGTGACTGGCCACACAGGGCCAAGCAGACCGTAGTGTAGCACAGTAGAGCGCAGTAATCCACAGATTGACTGTGTATACTGCGAATGTCAAGCCAATGCACACCTAACCCAAGCGAACGTAACGAAGCCAAACTTAGCTTAACTCATCCTAACGTGCCGAGACAGCTACTATTGGCCTCCCATGGGCCGAGGAGGGTGTAGTAGAGTCGTGCAGAGCTTAGATGACATGTCTACCCTGTCCCAACCTATCCAAACGTAATACAAGCAAACGCAACCTCACTTAAACTGACGTGCCGTGGCCAATATTGCTGAACTGCTCAGAGGAAAGCAGAATATACCAGAGCACATTATAGCGTAGGAGGCCTGCAAATAGCACTGTATAGAACAAAAGAAAAGGTATCCTAGCCTAACCTGATCCATTCTCTACTAACCAAACGTATACTGTCTAAACCCAACGAGCCGGGACCACTATCGCTGGCCTCCCCAGAGCCAAGCAAAACATATTAGAGCACAATAGAGCGAAGGGATTCACCGAATAGCAGCGAATAGCACAAATGTTAAAGCCATCCTAACTGCAATGCGGTCGATTCTTACGATCCACCGTGCTCTAGTGTATTCTGCTTGGCTATGCGGAGGAGAGCAATCGTGGCCTATGCACGTTAGGTTGTGTTAGGTTACGTTTGCTTCTGTTACGATTGGTTAGGTTAGGACAGGATAGCTATGACTTACGCGCTATAGCCTGCTGTCCGGTGGATTCCTCCGCCCTACTGTGCCCTAGTATGCCCAGCTATGCTCTGCGGGCCATAAATTATTACCGCGGCACGTTATGTCTACTTAGGTTACATTTGGTTAAGTCACGTTGGTATGGGTTAGGGTTGGATAGCGTTGATATTCCTGCTATACGCTGTCATTCTATTGACTCCTGCGCTCCGCCCTTATCTAATATGTACTGCTTGTCGATACGGAGGTCAGCAATAGTGGTCTCGGCTTGTCGAAGTTAGTTACTCTACGTTTGGTCGGGTTAGGAATGGTCTGGCTTGGTTAGGACGGCTTTGACATTTGTGATATACACTGCTGTTCGGTGGATTTCTGCTCTCGACTCTGCTGTAATATTCTCTGCTTTGCTCCGGGGAGGCCAGAAATTGTTGCCGCCGCGTGTTAGCAGGATTTAGGTTACGTTTTTCTGGGTCAGGTTTGTTGGGATAGATTAGGGTGTCTTTGGCTTCCGTGCTATACACTGCCATATAATGGACTTCTGTGCTCTCCTCCTCACTAATATATTCTGCTTGGCGATTGGGATGCCAAAAGTAATTGTCTCCGCACGTTAGATTTGTATATGCTACGTTTGGTTAGGCTTTCTTGGCCTGGGTTAGGTGTGGATAGCAGTTTTTCGCGTTGTACACTGCTATTCGGTGGAATCCTGCGCTCTGCTGTGATGTACTATATTCTGCTCGGATCTGGGGAGGCCAGAAATAGTGGTCGCGGCTAGTTGCTTTGAGCAATATTACGTTTTATTATGATACGATTTCCTAGTTTTAGAATGGATGGCTTTAACTTATGTGCCGCAAGGTGCTATTCGGTGGATTTCTGCGGTCTACTCGGCCCTAGAATGCTCTGCTTTGATCGGGGAATGTCAGCAATAGTGGCCTGGTCACGTTAGGTTGAGGTGTGTAACGTTTGGTTGAGATTCGTTTGGCTACGTCAGGCTATGATAGCTTCAACTTTTGCGCTATACACCGCTATGCGGTGGATTTCTGCGCTCTACTGTTACCAAGTATTCTCTGCTTTGCCCTGGGGAAGCCAGAAATATAGGCTGCGTCGTGTTGTGATGAGTTTGGTTCGTTCGGTTAATTTGGTTCGTTTGGGTTTGGTTAGGGTATCTTTGACTTTTGCCTTATACACTGCCTTTCTACGGACTTCTGCGCGCCACACTTCACTAATATGTTCTGCTTGGTGATTGGAGGCCAGCAATCGTGGTATAGGCACGTTAGGTTAAGTCATGTTGCGTTTGGCTAGGTCAGGTCAGGTCAGGTTACGTTTGGTAGTTATACCTATAGCTTCCGTCCTATAATCAGGTAATCGGCCGATACCTGCGATCTGCATTGCTCGGTTATCCCCCGCTTGTCTCTGGAATCGCCAGCAGTAGTGTCCGTGGCACGTTTGGATGAAGTAGGCAACGCTCGGTCAATTTAGGTTAGGTATAGTTTGGTTAGGATGGCTTTCATTCTTGTGCTATACACTGCTATTCGATGGACATCTGCCCTCCACTGTACTGTAGTACATTCAGCTTGGCTATGTGCAGTATAGCTGTTGTGGTCTCGGCACGTAACCCAGAGATATGTTGCGTTTGGTTATGTCACGTTTTAACAGGCTGGGAAAGGATAGCCCTGTCTTTTGAGCTGTACACAGATATTCGTTGGCATTCTGCGCTCTACACTGCTGTACTATACACCGCTAGAACCTGGGGATGCCAGCAATAGCCTTTGTGGTATGTTATCTGGAGTTTGGCTCCGTTCGGTTAGGATACGTTCATTTGGGTTAGGTGTGGGTAGCTTCAACACTGTTCTGCTACACACTGGTATTCGGTGGAGCTCTGCGTTCTACTGTGATCTTAAATGCACTGCGTCGCTCTGAGTAGGCCAGAAGTAGTTGCCGCGGCACGCTATATTGCGTTACGTCACGTTTGGCTATTTAATGTTTGTTCGGGTCAGGTTTGTATAGCCATGACTTTTCTGCCATTCACTTGCGATTCTATGGACTCCTGCGCTTTACCATCCACTAATACGTTCTGCTTGGCTATGGGGATCCCAACAATAGTGGTCTCGGCTCGTTAGGTTCAGATAGTTTACGTTTGGTCAGGCTAGATTAGGCCAGGTTAGGTTAGAATATATCTGACTTTTCTTATATACACTGCAATTTGATAGCTTCCTGCCCTCTGCAGTGCTCCAGTATATTCTGCTTGTCTCTGAGGTGGCCAGCAATAGCGGTCTCAGCAAGTTATATTCACTTGGATTACGTTTGGATGTATTACGCTTGTATAGGTTAGGATAGGGTAGATTCGACCTTTGCTCTATTCTCTGCTTTTCGGAGGCATTCTGCGCACTACGTTGCTCCACTGTACTCTGCTCGACAGAGGGTAGGCCAGTAATAGTGGCCTCGGCACGTCCGGCTGAATTAGGCTACGTTCGGTTTGGCTGCGTTTGTTTGTGTTTGGTTTGATTATCTTTGACTTTCGTGGTATACACTGTTACTCGGTGGATGTCTGCCCTCTACTGGGCTCCAATATTTTCTGCTTGGCCCTCGGCAGTCCAACCAATTGTGGTAGCGGCACGTGAAGCTTAGCTGGGCTACGTACGGATATGATACGTTTGATTGGGATAGGTTTGGGCAGCTTCGACTTCTCAGCTACAAACTGCGATTCTATGCATCCCTGCGCTCTACTCTCTTCTATTGTGACCAGCTTGCCTCTGTCGTGGCTACCAATACATGTCGCGGCATCTGAGGTTGAGTTTGATTACGTTCGGTTAGTTGAGGATAGTTTTGACTGCTGTGCACATCACGGATACGCTACCGACTCCTTGGTTCCACTACGCTATATCATTTTCTGTCTGTCTCTGGGAACGCCAGCAATAGGAGTCGCGGCACGTTAGGTTGAGAGAGATTACGCCCGGCTATGTCATATTTCGCTAGGTTAGGTTAGCATACCCTTGACTCTTATTCTATACACAGCTCCTCGGTTGATTTCTGCTATCTACTGTGCTCTAATATGCTCTGCCCGTCTATGGGGAGGACAGCAATGGTGGTCTCTGCAGGATTGTCTGAGTTAGGCTACGTTTGGATGGGTTATGTTAGCCTGGGTTAAGTTTGGATAGCATCGCCTTACGTGGTATACACTGCTTTTCAGTGCATTTCTGCGTTCTACTGCGATCTAGTATGTTCTGGTTGGCTCTGGGCGGCCAGTAATAGTTGTCTTGACCCGCTATATTGGAATTGATGACGTATGGTTATATTACGTTTTGTTAGGTTTAGGTTAGGATAACTTCGACTTCCATACTGTACTCCGTTATACGGTAGACTTCTGCCCTCTACTGTGCTGTCATTTGTTCTGCCTGTCACTGCGGAGGCCAGCAATTGTGGCCTCGGCACGATAGGTTGGATTAGGTTACGTTTGTCTTGGCTGGGTTAGGTTAGGTTTGGTTAGGGTAGCTTTGACTTTTGTGCTATACACTGCCGTTTTGTCGATATCTGCGCTCCACATTGCGTTGCTAGCCTCTGCTTTTCTGTGTGGCATCCAGCGGTGGTGGTCCTGGCACATATGGTTGTGTAATGTTACGCTTGTGCTGGTTTGGTTAGGTTTAGTTTGGTTAGTATGGTTTGGACATTTGCGGAGTACGCTGCTATTCGGTGGATTCCTACGCTCTACGTTGATCATCTATACTATGTTCCACTCTCTGGAGGCCAGGAACAGTGGTCGCGTACGTTAGGTTGGGTTAGAGTACGCTCGGTAACGTTAGGTTACGTTGCGTTACGTTAGTATAGCTTTGACCTTTCTGATATAAGCTGTTGTTAGGCGGGGTTCCGTGCGCAACTGTGCTGTACTAGTCCCTTCCCGCACCTGGGGAGCCCAGCATTAGTGGTCGCGACATGTTACTTTGAGTTATGATACGCTTGGCTATGTTACACTTGGATAGGTTAGGTTTGTTTGGTTAAGGTTAGGATGTCCTTGCATTTCGCACCAAGCACTGCCGTTCTATAAGCCCCTGCGTTCTTCTCTCCTCTAGTATGCCCTGCTGGGCGATGGGGAAGCCAGGAATAGTGGGCTAGGCGCGTCAGTTTGGGATGAGTCATGTTTGGCTGCGTACGGTTTGTACAGGTTAGGATAGGATATCTTCTACTTCCCTGCTCCACAACTCAATGCGGCGGATGTCTGCGCTCTACCCTGCTCTGGTATATTCTGCTTGGCCCCGGGGAAGTCAGCCATTGTGGGCTAGGCACGATAGGTTGAGATACGTTGCGCTTCGTTAGGTTAGGTTTGGAGACGTTTGTTTAGGATGACTTTGACTTTTGTGTTGTAAACAGCTATTCGGCGGATATCAGCGTTCTACTGTGCTCTAATATGTTCTGCTTGGCTCTGGAGAGGCCACCAAGTGAGGTCTCGTCTCGTTATATTTAGTTATTCTACCTTGAGTTAGGTCAGGTTAGGGTATCCTTTACTTTTGCGCTGTACACTGCTGTTTGGTTGATTTCTGCGCTCTACCGTGCTCTCGAATATTCTACTTGGCTCTTGGGAGGCCACCAAAGTGGTGTCGCCACGTTAGGTTGAGACAGGCTACGTTTGGTTAGGTTAGGTTATGTCTGGCTAGGTTATGTCTGGTTAGGTCAAGATATCTTCGGCTCCTGAGCTTTACTCTCCATTGCGGCGGATTTCTGCGCACTACTGCAGTCTAGTGTCTTCTGCTTTGCTCTGGGGAGGTCGGTAATAGTTGCTTAGGCGCGTTAGGTTGAGCTAGGTTGCGCTTGCTTGTGTTATGTTTGGCTATGTTAAGCTAGCGTAGCTCAGACTTTTGTGATGTACACAGCTATTCGGCGGACCTCTGCGCTGTACAGTGATCAAATGTTCCCTGCTATAATCTGGTAATTCCAGAAACAGCGGCCGCGGCGGGTTAGGTTGTGTTGTGTTACGTTCGGTTTGGTTAGTCTTGTTTGCGTTAGGATGGGATATCATTCACTTTCGTGCTGTACACTGCCATTCTATGGACCCCATCATTCTACACTCCTGTAATATGCTCTGATTGGCGACGGGTAAGGCAGCAATAGCGGGCTATGCACGTTATGTTGGGATTGGTTACCTTTGGTTAGGTTATGTTAGGACAGATTGGTTGAGGTATTCTTCTTCCTTTCTGTTTCACATCACAATGCACCCGATTTCTGCGATCTACTGTGCTCTAATTTGTCCTGATTCGTTCGGGGAAGGCCAGCAATGGCGGGCGTCTCACCTTTCATTGAGTTAGGTGACGTATGGTTAGGTTAGGTTTGGTTGAGATTGCTTAATCTGCCTTTGACCCTTGCGCTTTACGCCTCTCTTCGGTGGATCTCTACGCTCTGATGTGCTCTAGTATATTCTGCTTGGCTATGTGGAGGCCAGCAATAGTGGTTGCGGTGTGGTATGTCCAGTTGAGAGACGTTCGGTTATGCTACGTTTGGTTAGGTTAGCATAGGGTAGCTCAGACTTTTGTGCAATACACTGCTTTTCGGTGGATTTCTGCGCCCTACTGTGCTCTAGCACGTTCTGCTTAGCCCTGTGAATTCCAGCAACAGTGGTCGCTGCTCGTTATGTAGAGTTAGGTTACGTTTGGTTACGATACGTTTCTTTAGGTTGAGATAGGTTAGCTTTTTCCATTGTGCTATACACCGCAATTCTTTGGTCTTCTGCCTCCTACTCTCCTCCCATACGTTCTACTCGGCTCTGTGGAGGGCGGCAGTAGTGGTCTCGACACCTAGTTTGAATTAGTTTACGTTTGGTTATACGGTCTGTTAGGGTATGATAGAGTAGCTTTGACTTTTGTGCTATACACTGCATTTCTGTGCATTTCTGCGCTAGACTGTGCTGTTGTATGTTCTGCATGGCTGTGTGTAGGCCAGCAGTAGTGCCGCCGGCACGCTAGCTTTAGCATTGTTACGTTCTCTTATGTTATGTCTGGCTATGTTAGGATAGTGTAGATTCGTTTTTTGTGCTGTACACTGCAATTCAATGGATTTCTGCCCTCTGCTCTCCTCTAGCATGTTCTGCTTATCTTCGGGGAGGGCAGCAATACACTTTTCGCCACGTTAGGTTGAGTCAAGTTATGTTTGGGTACGTAACGGTTGGTTAGGTTAGGATAGGATAGCTTCGACTTTTGTGCTATACACTGCTCTTCCGTGGATTTCTGCCCTCTACCGTGCTCTAACATACTCTGCTTGGTCTTGGCGAGGCCAGCTATAGCGGTTGCGGCACGTTATGTCGAGTATGTCTACGCTTGGCTTAATAACCTTTTGTTGGGTTAGGTACGGATTGCTTTGACTTTTGAGTTGTACACTGCGATTTTATGGACTTCGGTGTTCCCCTCTCCCCTAATCTGTTCTGCTCCTCTCTGGGGAGCACACCAATAGTGTACTCGGCACGCTAGGCTGGGTTATGTTACGTTCGGTTTTGTTACGTTATATTAAGTTTGGTAAGGGTGGCATTGATTTTCGTGCTTCACACCGTTACACGGTGGATTTATGCGCCATGGCGTGCTCTACTATATTCTGCTTAGCGCTGTGGCGGCCAGCAATAGTGGTTGCGGCACGTTATGTTGAGTTAGTCTACGTTCGTTTAGGACATCTTAGTTTCGGTCAGGTACGGATAACTTTGACTTTTCTGCTACACACTGCAGTTCGATGGATTTTTGAGCCATGATCGCCCCTAGAATGTTCTGCTCAGTTCTTGGGTCCGCAGCAATATCGATCGCGGCACCTCACGTTCAATTAGGGTACGTTTGGTTATGTTACGTTTTTCGTAACAGTGTAGGATGGGATAGCTTTGACTTTTGAGCCCTACACTGATATTCGGGGCACTTCTGCGCTATCCTGTGTTCTAGTATGTTCAGGTTGTCTCTGGGGAGAC